>NW_027141438.1:0-41681 GCF_036365525.1 Heterodontus francisci
ATATTTCTGAAGTTTCACAAGGATCTATCCTTAGTCCTCTCCTTTTCCACATCTGCATGCTGCCCAGTAGCTTTTAACTGCTCTCTGAAATGGCCTAACAAACCACTCGGTTGCATCTGCTACAGAAAAGTTAAATGAAAATAAAACTGGACGGACCACTCACCATCGACAAAGGCCACATTCTGCTCAGTCGTCCCTGCAAAGTCTACCTCAGTAACATCTGGGGACATGTGCCAAAATTGGGATAGCTGTCCCACAGACTAGTCAAGCAAAGGCCTGATGGTCATACTCACCAAATGATACCTTGCAGCCAATGTCCCAGACTCCTCCATCACCATCCCTACACCAGAGGTCGTGGTACAGTGGTATGCAGTCGGGAGGGAGTGACCCTGGGAGACCTCAACATTCACTGACTCTGGACCTCATGGCATCAGGTCAAACATGGGCAAGGAAACTTCCTTCTGATTACCACCTACTACCCTCCCACAGTCGTTGACTTGGTACTCTGCCATATTGAACACCACTTGGAAGAAGCACTAATGGTAGCAAGGGCACAGAATGTACTCTGTGTGGTGGACTTCAACGTCCATCACCAAGAGTGGCTTGGTAGCACCATTACTGACTGAGCTGGCCAAGTTCTGAAGGACATAACTGCCAGATTGGGCCAGCGGCAGTGATGACGGTACCAAAAAGAGGGAAGAACCTATTTGATCTTGTCCTCTCCAATCTATCTGTCATAGATGTATCTGTCCATGACTTTATTGGTAGGACTGACCACTGCACAATCATTCCTTCACACTGAGGACATGCTTCATTGTGCTATGTGGCACTATCACTGTGTTAAATGGGCTAGATTCAGTACAGATTTAGCAGCTCAAAACAGGGCATCCCCGGACCCTGAGGGCCATCAGCAGCAGAATTGTACTCAACCACAATCTGTAATCTCATGGCCTGGCATATCACTCACTGCCATTACCATCGAGCCCAGGGCCCAAACCTCATTCAATGAAGAGTGCAGGAGAGTATGCCAGGAGCAGCACCAGGCATACCTAAAAATGAGATGCTAACCTGGTGAAGCTACAACACAGGACTACATGCATGCTGTAGATAGAACTAAGCAATCCCATAACCATGGAATCAGATCAAAGCTCTGCAGTCCTACCACATCCGGTCGTGAATAGTGGACGACTAAACAGAGGAGGTAGCTCCACAAACATCCCCATCCTAAGTGAAGGTGGAGCCCAGCACGAAGGCTGAAGCATTTTCAACCATCTTCAGCCAGAAGTGCAATTCGATTCACTCCACGTGATATCATGAAAACACTGAGAGCACTGAATACAGCAAAGGCTGTGGGCCCAGACAACATCCCGGCTGTAGTAGTGAAGACTTGTGCTCCAGAACTGGCCATGCCCCTAGCCAAGCTGTTCCTGTACAGCTACAACACTAGTATCTACCCAACAATGTGAAAAATTTCCCAAGTATGTCCTGTCCACAAAAAACAGGACAAATCTAATTTGGCCAATTACCGTCTCATCAGTCCACTCTTGATTATCAGCAAAGTGATGGAAGATGTCATCGACAGCGCTATCAAACGGTACTTACTCAGCAATAACCTGCTCACTGATGCTACGTTTGGGTTCTGCAGGACCGCTCGGCTCCAGACCTCATTGCAGCCTTGGTCCAAACATGGACAATAGAGTTGAATTCAAGAGATGAGGTGACATCAAGGCAGCAGTTGACTGAGTGTAGCATCAAGGATCCCCAGCAAAACTGAAGCTAGGAATCACTGGGAACTCTCCATTGGAGTCATACCTAGCACAAAGGAAGATGATTGTGGTTGTTGGAGGCCAATCATCTCAGCCCCAGGGCATTGCTGCAGGAGTTCCTCAGGATAGTGTCCTAAGTCAACAATCTTCAGCTGCTTCATGTCCTTCATAAGGTCAGAAATGGGGGAATAGTTGCTGATGATTGCAAATGGTACTGAACATTGTGCAACTTCTCAGATGCTGAAGCAGTCCATGCCTGCAGCAAGACCTGAACACATTCAGGCTTGGTCTGATAAGTGGCAAGTAAAATTCGCGCTACATAAGTACCGGACAATGACCCTCTCCGACAAGAGAATCTAATCATCTCCCCTTGATGTTCAACGGCATTGCCATCGCTGAACCTTCGACCAACATCCTGGGAATTACTATGGACTACCTATATAAATACTGTAGCTACACGAGCAGGTCAGAGGCTGAGAATCGTGCGGCAAGCAACTCGCCTGCTGACTTCCCAAAGCCTGTCAACCATCTATGAGGCACAAGTCAGGACAGTGATGGGATACACTCCACTTGCCTGGGTGAGTGTGAGAGCAACTGCAACAATGCTTAAGAAGCTTGATACCATCCAGGACAAAGCAGCCTGCTTGATGGGCACCCCATCACTGAGGCAGCAATGTGTTCCATCTACGAGATGCACTGCAGCAACTCGCCCAGGCTCCTTTAACCTGCAACCTTGACCACTGAGCATTGGAATATGCCCCACATTCCCAGAACTGGATCCTTCCTTGTACAAAAGCAAATTACTGTGGATGCTGGATGAGTTCTGATGAAGGGTTATTGACCTGAAATGTTAGCTCTGTCTCTCTCTTCACAGAAGCTGCCTGATCTGAGTGTTTGCAGCATTTTCTGTTTTTATTTCTGCTTTCCTCATTGGGCTGGAAATAGCGATCAAATGCACAAATTTTTGGAATTCCTCACCCTCCTTGCTCTTGCACTTTTGTTTCTTAGAACAGTGATAATTATTCCAGTCGGACTATATTATTTTTACATCTCTTTAGTTTACCTGTAGATTTTCTCCTTCATTGCCATCCCACTATTTTGTCTGTAGTTATACACCCTCTCTCTCCTCAACTTTAAACACATAAATTCTGTCTTTGAACCCTCAAGCATATCATCCCTTTCCAGAGCTATGACAGTATCGTTGATCAATTGTGCCACCCCTTTTTTTTTCTCTCCCTTGTGTGGAATATTTGTTTTTTTGCCATGTGGGTGCAAGGAACTTAGTAGCAATGTCATAGTAAAAGATCCACTGGGAAACAGTGATTATTAGACCATTGAATTCCATGTTAAGTTTGAAAGTGACATACTCCAATCACAAACAAGAATCCTAAACTTAAACAAAGCCAATTATGTAGGCATGAGGGGAGAACTGGCTAAACTGGGTAAATAGACTAAAAGGTATGGCGGTAAATGAACAGTGCGAAAGAAACAATTCAAAAACAAAAACTCAGCCAGACAGACCTATCTGTGGCTCAGGAAGTTAAGGTAGTATTAGATTAAAAGAAAAGGCTTTCAATGTTTCAAAAAAAAGAATAGGAAGTCTGAGGATTGGGAGTGTTTTAGAAATCAGCAAAGGGCCACCAAAAACTTGATTTAAAAAAAAAAGGATAAAATAAAATGAGAGTAAACTAGCCAGTAATGTAAAAACAGATTGTAAGAGCTTTTATAGGTATATCAAAAGGAAGAGAGTAGCTAAAATAAACGTTAGTCCCTTGGAAGCAGAGACAGGAGAAATTATCGTGGGGAATGAGGAAATGGCAGAGGCATTAAACAAATATTTTGTGTCTGTCTTCACAATAGAAGACACCAGTTCCATACCAGAAATAGGCAATAACCTAGGGGCTAAAAAGAGTGAGGAAATTAACGAAATTCATATCAGAAAAAGTATTGGAGAAACTTAAGGGACTAAAAATGACCTCTCCAGTATCTGATGGCCTACATCCTAGGGTTTTAAAAGAGATGGCTGCAGAGATAGTGGATGCGCTATCCAAAATTCCTTAGATTCAGGAATGGTCCCACCAGATTGGAAGTTGCCCAATGTTACACTGCTTTTCAAGAAAGGAGGAGAGAGAAAACGGGGAACTACAGGCCAGTTAGCCTAACATTAGTTGTTGGGAAAATTCTGGAATCTATTTATTAAGGAAGTCTTAACAATGCACTTAGAAAAGCACGGTATGATTAGAACAAGTCAACATGGTTTAACAAAAGAGAACTTCTGTTTGACCAATTTGTCAGTTTTTTGAGGATGTAACTAGTAGGGTAGATGAAGGGGAACCAGTAGATGTAGTATACCTGGATTTTCAAAAGGCATTCGATAAGGTGCCACAGAGAAGGTTAATAGGCAAGATAAGGGCTCATGGAGTTGGGTTAGATGATTGGTTAACAAACAGGAAGCAATGAATGGGCATAAATGGGGCAATTTTCAAGTTGGCAGGCAGTAAATAGTGGAGTGCCACAAGGATCAGTGCTGGGGCCTCAGCTATTTACAATTTGTATTAACGACTTAGACGAAGAGACAGAGAGTAATGTATCTAAGTTTGCTGATAATACAAAGGTAGGTGGAAAGATAAGCTTGGGGAGGACACAGACTGCGAAGAGATATAGACGGGTTAAGTGAGTGGGCAACAAGATGGTAAATGGAGTGTAATGTAAGGAAGTATGAAGTTATTCATTTTGGTCAAAAGAAAAGTAGAATATTTTTGAAAAGGTATGCAACTTGTAAGTGTTGATGTTTCAAAGGGACTTGAGTGTGCTTGTACGAGGAACGCAGAAAGTTAACATGCAGATACAACAAGCAGTTAGGAAGGCAAATTGCATGTTGGCTTTTACTGCAAGGGGATTGGAGCACAGGAATAAGGAAGTATTGCTGCAATTGTACAGGGTTTTGGTGAGACCACATCTGGAATACTGTGTGCAGTTTTGGTCTCCACATTTAAGAAAGGATATACTTGCATTGGAGGCAGTGCAGCGAAGACTCACTAGATTAATCCCTGGGATGAGGGGGTTGTCCTATGATGAGAGACTAAATTGGGCCTGTATTCTTGAGTTCAGAAGAATGAGAGGTGATCTCATTGAAACATGTTCTAAAGGGGCTGGGTAGGGTAGGCACTGAGATTATTTCTGCTGGTCAGAGAATCTAAAACATTGGGGTCCAGTCTCAGAATAAGGGGCCAATCGTTTCGAACTGAGATGAGGAGAAATTACTTCAATCAAAGGGTTATGAATCTTTGGAATCCTCTATCCCAGAGGGTTGTGGATGCTCCATCATTGAATACATTTAAGGCTGGGATAGACAGATTTTTGGTGTCTCCGGGAATCAAGGGGTATGGTGAGCGGGCGGGAAGGTGGAGTTGAATCATGATTGTTTGGAATGGTGGAGCAGGCTCAATGGGCCATACGGTCTACTCATGCTCCTTTTTCATGTGTTGTGTTCTTTCAAAGGCAGCCAGATTTCAAAAGCAGTCTAGTGAGTGAATTGCTATGTCAGTAAAGTATCTTGCTGTTGGCTGCAGATCTGTCTTCCTTGGTTGTTATATAGTCTGGACAGTTGTTTGACCCTACTGAGCCCTTTTAGTCATAGGATTGTCTGGGGACTGTAGAAATATGCTAATTGGCCTTCAGATCATGGGTAGCCACTGGATGTAGTGTAAAACTTAAGCAATGCATTAGGATGAAACAAAGTAAAGGAATGTTGAAAATGAAAGTGTTTGGACGCAAATAGCGGCACTAACCTGTTAAAAACAAATATTTTATTTTTGGACCACTGCTTTGTTTCCTTTCCCTGATGAGGCTGCATTTCACAAACAATTGTAGATGCATATACAATAGGACTCCATCCCTATGTAAGTATTTCAGAACAAATTTGTTGCAAAAAAATTGCTGTAGATACTTAAAAGCTAGTTCTATCTAAACTTTATTTTCAGTGTAGGATGGAAACACTGGATCAGAGGTGAGCTGGCAAGATGGATACAGAACTGGCTCGGTCATAGAAGACAGAGGGTAGCAGTGAAAGGGTGCTTTTCTGAATGGAGGGCTGTGACTAGTGGTGTTCCGCAGGGATCGGTGCTGGGACCTTTGCTGTTTGTATTATATATAAATGATTTGGAGGAAAATGTAGCTGGTCTGATTAGTAAGTTTGCGGATGACATTGAGGTTGGTGGAGTTGCAGATAGTGATGAGGATTGTCAGAGGATCCAGCAGGATATAGATCGGTTGGAGACATGGGCGGAGAAATGGCAGATGGAGTTTAATCCGGACAAATGTGAGGTAATGCATTTTGGAAGGTCTAATGCAGGTGGGAAGTATACAGTAAATGGCAGAACCCTTAGGAGCATTGACAGGCAGAGAGATCTGGGCGTACAGGTCCACAGGTCACTGAAAGTGGCAACGCAGGTGGATAAGGTAGTCAAGAAGGCATACGGCATGCTTGCCTTCATCGGTTGGGGCATAGAGTATAAAAATTGGCAAGTCAAGCTGCAGCTGTACAGAACCTTAGTTAGGCCACACTTGGAATATTGCGTACAATTCTGGTCGCCACACTACTAGAAGGACGTGGAGGCTTTGGAGAGGGTACAGAAGAGGTTTACCAGGATGTTGCCTGGTCTGGAGGGCATTAGCTATGAGGAGAGGTTGGATAAACTTGGATTGTTTTCACTGGAATGATGGAGGTGGAGGGGCGACATGATGGAGGTTTAAAAAGTTATGAGTGGCATGGACAGAGTGGATAGTCAGAAGCTTTTTCCCAGGGTGGAAGAGTCAGTTACTAGAGGACATAGGTTTAAGGTGAGACGGGCCAAGTTTAGAGGGGATTTGCGAGGCAAGTTCTTTGCACAGAGGATGGCGAGTGCCTGGAACTTGCTGCTGGGGGAGGTGGTGGAAGCAGGTACGATAGCGACGTTTAAGAGGCATCTTGACAAATACATGAATAGGATGGGAATAGAGGGATATGGACCCCGGAAGTGCAGAAGGTTTTAGTTTAGACAGGCATCAAGATCGGTGCAGGCTTGGAGGGCTGAATGGCCTGTTCCTGTGCTGTACTGTTCTTTGTTCTTTGAAAACGAAATGCTGTAACATCAGTATTCAAATTCAGCCAGAGTTTTGTAGCTCAGTATTTGTATTTTGCCACATAATAATTAGTGTATCTATCAACACAACATGAGTCAGCTACTTCGACTATGAAAAGAGACTGACAAGTAACATAGAAGAGAATCCTAAAGTCTTCTATAGGTATATATATTGTAAAATGGTGGCGAAAGTAGAAGTGGGGCAGTTTAGGGACCAAAAAGGGGATTTACGCATGGAGACAAGGGGCGTGGCTGAGGTATTAAATGAATACTTCCCATCTGTCTTTACGAAGGAAGAAGATGCTGTACAGGTCATAGTAAAACAGGAGGTAATTCAGACACTTGAAGGGTTTAAAATTGGTGATGAGGTATTGATAAGGCTGTCTATACTTAAAGTTGATAAGGCACTAGGACCGGATGAGATGAATCCAAGGATATTGAGAGAAGAGAAAGTGGAAATTAGAGGCACTGGCCATATTTTTCCAGTCTTCCTTAGACTCGGGTGGTGCCAAAGGACTGGAGGATTGCAAATGTTCGTGAAAAGGTAAGCCCAGCAACTTCGAGCCAGTCAGTTTAACCTTGGTGGTGGGCAAGCTTCTAGAACCGATAATTTGGTACAAAATTAATAGTCACTTGGGAAAATGTGGGTTAATTAAGGAAAGCCAGCACAAATTTGTGAAGGGCAAATTGTGTTTAACTAACTTGCTGGAAATTTTTGATGAGGCAACGGAGGGGGTTGATGAGGGTAATGCTGTTGTGGTGTACATGGAGTTTCAAAAGACGTTTGATAAAGTGCCGCACAACAGACTTGTGTGCAAAGTTATAGCTCATGAAATCAAAGGAACAGTAGCAACATGGATATGAAGTTGGCTGAGTGACAGTTAATGGATGTTTTTCGGACTGGAGGAAGGTTTGTAGTGGAGTTCCCCGGGGGTTGGTGTTGGAACCATTCCTCTTCCAGATATATATTAATGACATAGATCTTGGCGTACTGGGCACAATCTCAAAATTTTCAGATGATGCAAAACTTGGAAGCATTGTGAACTGAGGATAGTTTAGAACGTCAAAAGGGCAGAGGTTGGTGGAATGGGTGGACAAGTGGTGGATGAAATTTAATGCAGAGAAATGTGAAGTGATTCACTTTGGTAGAAAGAAAGTGGAAGGACAATATAAAATAAAGGGTACAATTCTAAAGCGGGTGCAGCAGCAGAGGGACCTAGGTGTATATGTGCATAAACCACTGAAGGTGGCAGGATAGGTTGAGAGAATGATTAATAAAGCATACAGCATCCTAGACTTAATTAATGGGGCATATAGTACAAAAGCAAGGAAGTTATTTTAAACTTGTATAGAATGCTGGTTCGGCCTCAACTGCAGTATTGCATCCAGTTTTGGGCGCTGCACTTTAGGAAAGATGTGAAGGCATTAGAGAGAGTGCAGAAAAGATTTATGAGAATGGTTCCAGGGATGAGGAACTTCAGATAGATTGGAGAAGTTGGGACTGTTTTCCTTGGAGAAGGTTGAGAGGAGATTTGACGGAGGTATTCAAAATCATGAGGGGTCTGAACAGAGTTCATAAGGGAAAAACTGTTCCCATTGGTGGAAGGATCGAGAACAAGAGGGCACATTTTTAAGGTATTTGACAAAAGAAGCAATGACATGAGGAAAAACTTTTTCACACAGCGAGTGGTTAGGATCTGGAATGCACTGCCTGAGAGTGTGGTGGAGGCATGTTCAGTCGAGGCATTTGAAAGGGAATTGGATTGATACTGGAAAGGGAAGAATGTGCAGGGCTAAAGGGAAAAAACAGGGAGTGGCACTAGGTAAATGGCTCTTTGAGAGCCAGCGCAGACCCGACAGGCCAAATGGCCTCCTTCAGTGCTGTAACAATTCTGTGACTCTTCTGTTCCAAACTAAAACAGAAGTAATGGTGATGATTATTAGCTCGGGATAACTTGATGGTCTCCCATAGTAATGTGGGAGGGGTATAGGATCCTTGATTCTCAATTATGTATTGGGCAAATTAGCCCTTGGGAAGAACAGGAGCTCTGGGTTACTGTGGAAGACAGGATTTCAGGGCTGCGTCAAAGGTTAGCTTGTGTGAGCTGGAGGGAAATTGGGATGTAAATAACAAGGCAATAGAGATTTTCTTCAGTATGTAGTGCTCCTGGAACAAAAACAAAATGTTGCATATGCTGGAAATCTGAAATAAAAACAGAAAATGCTGGAAAAGCTCAGCATCTATGGAGAGAGGAAGATAGGGTTAATGTTTCAGATTGATGACTGTTGTCTGTCCTGGAATATGTCTTCTGTTTAAGTACAAAATGATCTGCTTTTTGGGGGTGGATGGTTTGCCATTTAACCCAGCAGATCTAGGCTGTTACATTAATATGAAAGCAAAATATTGCAGATGCTGGAAATCTGAAATAAAAACAAGAAATGCTGGAAATACGCAGCAGGTCTGGCAGCATCTGTGCAGAGAGAAGCAGAGTTAACAATTCAGGTCAGAGACCTTTCTTCATAACTGACAAATATTAGAAATGTAAAAGGTTTTAAGTAAGTAAAGCGGGGTGGGGCAACAGGTAACAAAGGTGAAGGTGTTGATAGGACAGGGTCACAGAGAATAACTGACCAGAAGGTCATGGAACAAAGGCGAACGGTATGTTAATGCTGTGCTGAAAGACAAAGCGTTAGCACAGAGAGGGTGTGAATGACTGTAAAGCACAAACATAAAAAAACCACAACAGTGGGTAAGCACAGTGGAAACAAACTGAACAAATGGAAAAACCTAAAATAAAATAACCAAATTAAAAAAGGGAAAAGAAAAAATAACCAAGCATAAAAAGGGGGACCCGTCATGCTGTGAAATTATTGAACACCATGTTCAGTCCGGCAGGCTTTATTGTGCCTAATCGGTAAATGAGGTGCTGTTTGTCGAGCTTGCGTTGTTGTTCGTTGGAACACTGCAGCAATCCCTGGACAGAGATGTGAGCATGAGAGCAGGGGGGTGTGTTGAAATAGCCAGCAACCGGAAGATCGGGGTCATGCTTATGGACTGAGTGGAGGTGTTCCTCAAAGCGGTCACCCAATGTAGAGGGGACCACATTGTGAGCAGTGAATACAGTATACTACATTGAATGAAGTACAAGTATATCGCTACTTCACCTGAAAGGAGTGTTTGGGGCCTGAGATAGTGAGGAGAGAGGAGGTAAATGGGCAGGTATTACACCTCCTGCGATTGCAGGGGAAGGTGCCATGGGAAGGGGACGAGGTGGTGGGGGTAATGGAGGAGTGGACCAGGGTGTCGCAGAGGGAATGATCCCTTTGGAATGCTGACTGGAAGGAAGGGGAAGATGCATTTGGTAGTGGCATCACGCTGGATGTGGCAGAAGTGGCGGAGGGTGATCCTTTGGATCTGGAGGCTGGTGAGGTGGAAAGTGAGGATGAGCAGAACCTTGTCGCTGTTCTGGGAGGGAGGGGAAAGGGTGAGGGTAGAGGTGCGGGAAATGGGCTGAACACGGTTGAGGGCCCTGTATAACTACAGTGGGGGGAATTCTTGATTGAGGGAAAAGGAAGGCCTATCAGAAGCACTGTCGTGGAAGGTAGCATCATCAGAGCAGATGCGTCGAAAACGGAGAAACTGGGAGAATGGAATGGAGTCCTTACAGGAGGCAGGGTGTGAAGAAGTGTAGGTAGCTGTGGGAGTCGGTGGGCTTGTAATGAATATTTGGAGACAGAAAAGTCGCGGAAGGGAAGTGTTGGAGATGGACCATGTGTAGGTGAGAGAAGGCTGGAAATTAGAAGCAAAGTTAATAAAGTTTTCTTCTAGTTCTGGGCGGGAGCAGGAAACTGCACTGATACAGTCATCAATGTATTGGAAAAAGAGTTGAGGGAGGGGGCCTGAGTAGGACTGGAACAAGGAATGTTCGACATATCCCACAAAAAGACAGGCATAACTAGGACCCATGCGGGTACCCATGGTGTTGGATGGGGACTGGTTGGGCCTCTGTTCAAGGAAGAAGCAGAGAGCCCTCAAACCGTCCTGGTGGGGGATGGAGGTGTAGAGCGATTGGACGTCCATAGTGAAGAGGTGGTGATTAGGGCCAGGAAACTAGAAATTGTCAAAATGCCGTAGGGCATCAGTAGAGTCACGGATGTAGGTGGGAGGAGACAGGACCAGGAGCGAAAAGATAGGAAGAAATAAGTTCAGTGGGGCAGGAATAGGCTGAAACAATGGGTCTGCTGGGACAGTCCCGTTTGTGGATTTTGGGAAGGAGGTAGAAGCGGGCAGTCAGAGGTTGCGGGACTATGAGGTTGGAAGCTGTAGAGGGAAGATCTCCAGAGGTGATATCAGTGACAGTTTTGTGGACAGTAGCTTGATGTTCGGTGGTGGGCCATGGTCCGGGGGAGGTAGGAAGAAATGTCTGAGAGTTGAAGCTGAGCCTCTGCAAGGTAGAGATTGGTACGCCAGACAACAACAGCACCACCCTTATCTGCAGGTTTGATGACAATGTTGGGGTTAGACCTGAGAGAACGGAGTGCGGCGTTCAGAGGGGGACAGAGAAATTGAGATGGCCGACGTCTCGCTGACAGTTTTCAATGAAACGATCAAATGTGGGTAAGAGGCCAGAGGGAGGGTTCCAGGTAGAGGGGGAATGCTGGAGGCGGGTGAATGGGTCTGCTGGTTGGGGGGAGGACTGCTGGTCAAAGTAGTGAGCCCAGAGGCAAAGGCGATGGAAGAAGAGCTCAACGTCATGCCGAGCACGGAATTCATTGAGGTGGGGGCGTAAGGGGATACAACGGAGTCCTTTGCTGAGTACAGAACGTTCAGCGTCAGAGAGGGGGAGGTCAGAGGGTATAGTGAATTCACGGCAAGGGGTCAGATCAGAAGGGGTGGGGCCAGAGGGAAGTAAGGGGAAGAAGGATTTGGAGGGGCATTAATCCCCGTCAGCTGCTGGAGCTTGCGTTCCTTAACACCTGAAAGGAAGAAAAAAGTTTTTTGTTAATGCGTCGGACGAGTCGAAGGATGAAATGAAACTGTGCTAGGCTGTTACATTGGTCTTTTATAGGGCAAGCAATTGAACAATCAGCTTGGGTTTCCTGGAGGAGGAGAGAACAATTTAGGTCTTCATCCACGACTGTCATGTGTTCTATGTGAAATTTTAGAATGAATAATATGGTTTAATTCTGATGAAAAAGTGAGCTAAAATGGGAAATATCTTTTTTCTGTAATATAAAAATTCTAGAAATATATAAAGATCCAATTTTCTTTTCTGTAACCTCAGTTTCTTTGAATAACAAGCTTGGAACAAAGAGTAACCCAAATTGTCCATGGAGAAAAGTTGTGAGGAAAGTTGCCATGTTTAAGATGTGTTCTCAGGCTAACATATCAGTTTTATGCCCCTTTTAGGAAGATCTAAGCTATTCATTCCATCTTCGCTGCCTCTGGAGAATCCTTGGCATCAGGTGGCAGGACCGTATCCCCAACACAGAAGTCCTCGAGGCGGCCAACATCCTCAGCATATGCACCCTACTGAGCCAGCGGCGCTTGAAATGGCTTGGCCATGTGAGCCGCATAGAAGATGGCAGAATTCCCAAGGACACATTGTACAGCGAGCTCGCCACTGGTATCAGACCCACCGGCCATCCATGTCTCCGCTTTAAAGACGTCTGCAAACGCGACATGAAGTCCTGTGACATTGATCACAAGTCGTGGGAGTCAGTTGCCAGCGATCGCTAGAGCTGGCGGGCAGCCATAAAGGCTGGGCTAAAGTGTGGCGAGTCAGAGACTTAGCAATTGGCAGGAAAAGAGACAGAAGCGCAAGGGGAGAGCCAACTGTGTAACAGCCCTGACAACCAATTTTATTTGCAGCACCTGTGGAAGAGTCTGTCACTCTAGAATTGGCCTTTATAGCCACTCCAGGCGCTGCTTCACAAACCACTGACCACCTCCAGGCGCTTACCCATTGTCTCTCAAGCCAAGGAGGCCAAGAAGAAGAAAGAAGAAGCTATTGAGAAGACAATATGGAATTTGGTCTCCAGATTTTTTGTTTTTTCTGTTTTTGATTTCATGTTATTTCTATTGGAAAGGTACTTTACTTCAGTGTCTAATGATTTATGGAAGGAAGGCCTCTGTTCGTTATAAGTACATATATAAAAAAAAAATTCTGCAGCACCTGCTTGGGTATGGGTTTCTGTTTCCCCAAGTGTTCTCAAATCTCCAAGACCTGAGTTTGTTTTTTCCCAGATTCTGGTCACAATTGCTGTTTTTGGTATTCAGTGATGTGGGATGTCTTTGAGAACTACTCACATCATTGTAAAATTTCTAATAGTACCCAGTATAGGAAAGCATGGGCAATTCCATTGGGAATTCCATTTCTACATGCCTCTAACAAGAAATGCTCCTTCAAGTTTACTCATGCCAATTAAAATAGATGAAGGGTCATAATGGATCCACATCTGCAGTTGATGCTAGTTCAATAAATATTTTACCTAAGGTGATGCTGGATCATTTGGCTTGTAAGACCCACAGTTTGCAGAATATTTGTGTGATAACTGGTGCACAATAGGGACAGGAATGGGCCATTGGCTCCATTAGGTCTGCTTTGCTATTTTTGTTATATCTTTGTTTTATATCTATCTTTTTAATCCCTATTCTCTACCTTTTCTCCTTATTCCTTTAATACCCTTCCTTCCCAAGTAAATATTTATCTTTTAAACGCCTCAGTTGACTTTGAAACTATAGCTTTTTAGGACAGTGTTTCACATTGTTTTTTGTGTAAAAATGTTTTTTTTCCCGACATGCACTTTTATAATTCAGCTGTGATGGATTCATATATACATACAATCATACGAATTAGGAGCAGGAGTAGGTCACTCGGCCCCTTGAGCCTGCTCTGCAATTCAATAAGATCATGGCTGATCTGAGTGTAAACTCGACTCCACATTCTGCCAACCCCCCCCCCCCTCTCCCACCGATAACCTTTCACCCCCTTGCTTATCCAGAATCTGTCTACCTCTGCCTTCAAAATATTTAAAGACTCTGCCTCCACTGCCTTTTGAGGAAAAGAGTTCCAAAGACTCATGACTGTCTGAGAAATAATTGCTGCTCATCTCTCTCAAATTGGCGACCCCTTTATTTTTAAATAGTGATCCCCAGTTCTAGATTCTCCCACAAGGGGAAATATTCTTTCCATATCCAGCCTGTCAAGACCCCTCAGGATGTTCTATATTTCAAGCAAATCGCCTCCTATTTGGATACTGCATTACTTTTGAATACCTGGTTCAAATGTTGCACTTTTGGAAATGTTGATGAAAACGCTCAATCACAGATACATGCCATGAAAGAAATTTCTTCCGCTAAATGGTGCAGTTGACATCAAACTGCTATTTTGATGGCCTCTGCCATTGTAAGCACTTCAGTATTACACAGCCAGTGGTTCAGACTACTTCTGAAGGAGCTATAGATGCTTAAAGAATGTATACAGCACTAAAAATTATGTTACCTGTTCCTCTCAGTAGAACAGACATAATGTGCACTGTCTGAATTTTCCAACTCGTTTAATCTCCTGAGGGATGTGGCTCAGGAGTGGAGCTTCGTAGAAGTTGTGAAAAAGGTACTTAACACCTTTTTAAGTATGAGTAAAAAGTCCAGCATTTCAATCTGATATAATACGCATTTAACCTTAACTATTTGGAGCAATATCCGTGGAAAGCAATGATCCCAATACTTGTAAATCTACATCTGTATTTAACTCTGTAGCTTTCAAACCTTTTGTTGCGATCAGGTGAGGAGGGGACACCAGGCTCCCCTCTTGTCCTTATTTGACCGCAGCAGAATTTATTCCTTTTTAAACAGTGGATGTGCTTACCACTTCATTTGAGTGTTTACCTTTTACCTTTGTTGTGATTGTAAAAGAACCAATTGGACAGGTTTTCTTGAGTTTAAACAAGAAAGAGGTGAGTTTATTGTACTTGATCAAAACCCGATCTTAAACACTTACTCTATACACACACACTCGCATGAGAATCACAAACACGCACAAATAGATTACAGACTGATGAGGGGTAGATTTTTGCTTGGATTAGAGTCCAAATTAAAGAAAAATTGATAGTCGATGGAGTTGGATGATTCAGTTGTCTTCTGACGTCCAATCGCTCTACACCTCCATCCCCCACCAGGATGGTTTAAGGGTTCTCCGCTTCTTCCTTGAACAGAGGCCCAACCAGTCCCCATCCACCACCACCCTCCTCCGCCTGGCTTAACTTGTTCTCATATTGAACAACTTCTCCTTCAACTCCGCTCACTTCCTTCAAGTAAAAGGTGTTGCTATGGGTACCCGCATGGGTCCTAGTTATGCCTGTCTTTTTGTGGGATATGTCGAGCATTCTTTGTTCCAGTCCTACTCAGGCCCCCTCCCCAACTCTTTTTCCGGTACATTGATGACCGTATCGGTACTGTTTCCTGCTCCCGCCCTGAACTGGAAAACTTTATCAACTTCCAATTTCCACCCTTCTCTCACCTTTACATGATCCATCTCTGACTCATCGCTTCCCTTCCTCGACTGCTCTGTCTCCATCTCTGGGGATAGGTTGTCTACTAATATCCATTATAAGCCCACCAACTCACACAGCTACCTGGACTACACTTCACACCCTACCTCCTGTAAGGACTCCATTCCATTCTCCCAGTTTCTCCGTCTGCGACGCATCTGCTCTGATGATGCCACCTTCCATGACGGTGCTTCTGATATGACCTCCTTTTTCCTCAACCGAGGATTCCCCCCCACTGTTGTTGACAGGGCCCTCAACCATGTCAGGCCCATTTCCCACACCTCTACCCTCACCCCTTCCCCTCCCTCCCAGAACTGCGACAGGGTTCCCCTTGTCCTCACTTTCCATCCCATCAGCCTCCATATCCAAAGGATCATCCTCCGCCATTTCCGCCACCTGCAGCGTGATGCCACTACCAAACGCATCTTCCCCTCCCTTCCCCTGTCAGCATTCCAAAGGGATTGTTCCCTCCGCGACAACCTGGTCCACTCCTCCATTACCCCCACCACCTCGTCCCCGTCCCATGGCACCTTCCCCTGCCCATTTACCTCCTCTCTCCTCACTATCCCAGGCCCCAAGCACTCCTTTCAGGTGAAGCAGCGATTTACTTGTACTTTCAATGTAGTATACTGTATTCGCTGCTCACAATGTGGTCTCCAGTACATTGTGGAGACCAAACGCAGACTGGGTGACCGCTTTGCGGAACACCTCCACTCAGTCCGCAAGCAGGACCCTGAGCTTCCGGTTGCTTGCCATTTCAACACTTCCCCCCCTGCTCTCATGCTCACATCTCTATCCTGGGCTTGCTGCAGTGTTCCACTGAACATCAACACAAACTCAAGGAACAGCATCTCATTTTCCGATTAGGCACACTACAGCCCGCCGGACTGAACATTTGAGTTCAATAACTTCAGAGCATGACGGGCCCCCCATTTTACTTTTATTTTTATTTATTCTTTTTTATGTTTTTTACAATTTTTTTTCTTTGGTTTAATTCATTTCATTGTAGTTTGTTTACCCACTGTATTTTTTTTCATGTTTGTACTTGCTGCTGCTCAATCTTCAGTTCGTTAACACACTATCTGTACTAATGCTTTGTCTTTCAACACACCATTAACATATTGTTTGCCTTTGCTCCATGACTTCTTGGTCAGCTATGTGGCCTTGTCCAATCTACACCTTCTCCTTTGTTATCTCTTGCCCCAGCCCGGCTCACTTGCTTATAACCTTTGACATTTCTAATATTTGCTAGTTCCGAAGAAGGGTCACTGACCCGAAACGTTAACTCTGCTCCTCTTTCCACAGATACTGCCAGACCTGCTGAGTGGTTCCAGAATTTCTTGTTTTTATGTCTTCTGGCTCAGGTTGTGTTCCTGAAGTCCTTGGCTGGTACATGTGCAGTTTGTGGCTAGCCCACCTGGTTCAGGCTTTTCTTGTAGGCAGAATTGTAGGTGGCTTTTTTCCCCTGGTGTCTTTGTCTTGGATCCAGCAACCAGCAGCTAGGCTTTGCACGAGGTCTTCTAGAGAGAAAGAGAGAGACACCCCTTCTGGCTTCTGCACAGAACGAGTCACTGGCTTGACTGCTTTGTCCAAGGGAAAGCTCCCAGTTTACAGAGATGGGTAGATGGTCACATGACTGCCTCACATTAGAAGGTTCCAGACAATATACTGAGATTCAAGTTTAGGAGTTTCAGTCCCTTAGGCCTCAGGATGTTAACGTTTACACCTGGAAGGGTTGGCCCTTTCAAGGTCAATATGCCACGATGGCTTTGAATGTTCTGATGAATGCAATCTCCTGTGGTTCCCTCAATAGAGAGAGCCATTTTCTTTGGTACAGGCTCATCAGACTTGTGTCTCCTCTTTGAGGCCTTGGAATGTATAAGGTGTTCAAATGCAAATTGTGGTGGCCATCTTGGCGAGCCTTTTAATAAAAAAAGTTTGCTGTAGAATTCCAGCTCTTTCTGTTTCATAAAAAGTTTAATATAGGTTTCCAGTCGATGAATTAAAAAAAAAATGCCCCTTTTGGTATAGCAAGTTTTCATGACACTTCTTAACGCATTTGTTTAATTCCTTTTAATTTAAGGAATAAGTTGAACAAACTAAAGTATCAACCTGGCTCTGTTGGTGGCACTCTTGCTTCTGAGTCAGAGGTTGTAGGTTCAGCCCCACTCCAGGACTTAGTCTATGTTGACAATTCAAAATTTTGATCAAGGACTACTTTATATTTGGCACTGCTTGGGGATGAAATGCTAAACTGAGGTTCTGTCTGTTCAGATAAATATACACCATCTTGCAGTACTAATTTTAAGGATGATCAAGGAGTTCTCTTGATGTTCAAGCCAGAATTCGTCCATCAACCAACTCTCAAAAAAAAACCTAACTAGTTATCCATCTTATCGAATTGTGTAAGACCTTGCTGTGTGCAAAATTAGATAAGTCATAGAATGATTACAGCACAGAAGGAGGCCCTTCAGTCCATTGTGTCCGCTGTTGCGACCAGGTGAGGAAGGGGTCTCAGGCTCCCCTTTCGCCCCTTCTCTGGTTTGAACTCAACAGTGTTTATTCTTTTTGCACAGTGACTTCCTCTAATTATAATTGTATATCAACCAATCAGACAGTGTTTCTTGGGGGGGAAGTAGCGGAGCGGCCGGAGAGAGCAGTGAGGGGGGCAGCGGAGTGGCCAAAAGAGCGGAGGGAGAGGAGCGGAGCTTGACGCATGTGAATTTCCGTTGGTGTTGCATTGCTGTAACGCGCATTCGCAGAGACCGACCAGGCGCGTTGCTCTAAGATGCACACGTCATGCAATGACGTCATCGGGGCATGCGCTGACCAATCCTGGCAAGTCTGAACGCAGTGCACGCGCAGAGAGCTGGAGCCCATCTGCGCATATGCGCACCTTGGCACAGCCTGATGACGTCAGTGGCTGGCTGCGTTGTCAGGAATCACTTTGTTGTTTGAAACAGAAATTACTGGAAGGTCTTTTTGAAATTCAAACATACTTGGGGATGAAATGCTAAACTGAGGTTCTGTCTGTTCAGATAAATATACACCATCCCGCAGTACTAATTTTAAAGATGATCAAGGAGTTCTCTTGATGTTCAAGCCAGAATTCGTCCATCAACCAACTCAAAAAAAAAAATCTAACTAGTTATCCATCTTATCGAATTTTGCAAGACTTCAGACATACTTGGTGGGGTGGGGGGGGGTGGTGCGGGTGGGCGTTGGTTTGGCTCTTTCAAAGTCAATGGGTGTTGATGGCTTTTGACGGTCGACATTGACAAAACCATTCTCGGTGAATGAATCAGAGTCGTACCCCTTTTGTTCTGGCTAGACTGGGTGATCGCCTCTGTCTCCCAGCTGGCCTTTGGCTTCTCGCATGCAAATTGTGCTTGCCATATTTAGCTTTTCTGTTCTGCTTTTTAAAAGTTATTTGTAATAATGTCCAGTAAAAAAAAAAGTTTCAGGCTGAGCTCCATACGATGAAATTAATATTTTCCATTTGGCACATGGGTTTTCCATCACACCATGAAGCTCTCTGCAAGAGCGACTCAGCTAGTTCCACTACCCTGCCCGTTCCCTATAGCTCTGCAAATTTATATAATATATTGGAAACCACATAACATTGACTCCACTTCAGAAGTAATTAATTGGCCTTGAATTGCTTTGGAATGTCCTGACGATGTGATAAAATGCTATATAAATGCATAGATCTCCTTTAGACCTATTTAACTGTAATCTCTAGTTATAGTCACGTTATCACTGTCTTTTCAGTACATTGGGGATTTGAATTATTTGTAATGAAATTGATGGGTCCAGAATTTGCTGTCAGCGGTGATGCAGCTTCTTGCTATTTATTTTTATAAATGTGACAGCAAATTCAGGTGAGGCGCAGATGCGCAGCAAATGAGACCATCCAAAAGTTGCTGTCTGAGTTTGGCCGCTTTGTAAAAGTGGGATTTTCCTGCCTTCCTCACCATTAGCTTGCGTTGAATCTTGTAAAGTTGCTATATTTACAGGGTAGATAAGAATTAAACCCAGTAGTGTAAGTGCTCTTTTGATGACCTGAAAATTGTTAATTACTGCTATCGAACCTGCTGGCACTAAAAATTAACTATTATAAGTCTTCTTCCTTCATATTTTGAATTTTTCAGGGACATTGTCAAAAAAGTCACACTGTAATGTTTATTATTTTGCCTCCCGCCCCGCCCCCCCTTAATCTAATCTTTCCTTTATTTCTCTTTGTGTTTGAGTTTGCATTGAATTGCTGCTTTTAATTTTCCCTCCTTAGCCTTCTCACTGTTTATTTCCCAATTGTTAAATCTCACTGGTTAAGATGATACCCTGGCCTACTCCTGCTCCTATTTCTTATGTTACTCAGGTCCCAGATGGCCTGCTTTCTTTGCTATGCTGTTAGCTTGCACTTTCAGCAACTTTGTGGGCAATGTTTGTTTTGGGTTGCAGGGGCATGTCTAACTAATAGCAGATGCTTCTAAGTGATAACCTGGTGGGCAGATTGTATTTAAATCTAAAGTTGCAGGAACAACCAGTTTCTGTATCGATTCTGGATAGCTAACAATAACAACTTGCATTTAATTCATGCCCTTGAACTCCAAAGATATATTGGTTATGGAGGGGGTACAGGGCATATGCCATAAGAATGATAACAGGGCAAAAAGGGTTTAATTATGAAGGGAGGTTGCATAGATTTGGCTTCTATTCCCTTGAGTTTAGAAGGTTGTAGGGTGATTTATTTGAGTTGCTTAAAATGATAAAGGGACTTGATACAGTAGATATTGAGAAACTGGTTCCTCTGGTGGTGGTGGGGGCTCTAGAACAAGAGGGCATTCTCTTAAAATAAGAGCTAGGCGATTCTGGAAGCACTCTTTGTCAAAAGTTGTAGCAATCTGAAATTTGTTATCCCAAAAGACTGGATGCCTGATCAACTGAAATATTCAAAACCTGAGGTTTGTAGCTTTTTGTTGGGTAAGGGCGTCAAGCGATAGAACCATTGAAAAATTACGGCATAGAAGGAGGCCATTGTGTCTGTGCCGGCCAAAAACCTAGCCGACCAATCTAATCCCACCTTCCAGCACCTGGTCCGTAGCCTTGCAGGTTACAGCATTTCAGGTGCCTGTCCAGGTATCCTTTATTTAAATGAGTTGAGGGTTTCTGCCTCCACCTAAAGCCTGGCTTTCTGACCTGAACCTGACTACGTGTCGGGTTTGGGTCGGGTCTGTATTCTGCGTCCAGCATTCGGGCTTGGGTCGGGCTGGGCTGGACTGTACTGTTTTGTTTCGTATTGTTTTCGTTTTAATCTAAGATTTTTATCTGTTCAATAATATGTTTGTTATTGTCGGGTCGGGCATTTAAAAAAAGTAAAGGACTCGGGCCCGGGTCAGGTTTGGGTTGGCTGTTGTCGGGTTGGGTTTTAATTTTATACCCGAGCCAGGCTTTACCTCCACCGTTACTGGCAGTGAATTCCAGACACGCACCACCCTTTGGGTGAAAAAGTTTTTCTTCATGTCCCCTCTAATCCTTGTACCAATCAACTTAAATCTGTATCCCCTGGTAATTGGCCTCTGCACTAGGGGAAATGGGTCCTTTCTGTCTACTCTATCGAGGCCCCATGTAATTTTGTACACCTTAATTAAGTCACCCCTCAGCCTCCTCTTCTAAAGAAAACAACCTAGCCAATCCAATCTTTCCTCATAGCCGCAACTTTCAAGCTCTGGCAACATTCTTCTAAATCTCCTCTGTACTCTTTCCAAAGCAATTATGTCCTTCCTGTAATGTGACCAGAACTGTATGCAATACTCCAGCTGTGGCCTAACCAGCATTTTATACAGTTCCAGCATTACATCTCTGCTTTTGTATTCTATACCTCGTCCAATAAAGGAAATCATTCCGTATGCCTCCTCCACCACTCTATCTACCTGTCCTGTCACCTTCAGGGACCTGTGGACTTGCACTCCAAGGTCTCTCACTTCTTCTACCCCTCTCAATATCCTCCTGTTTATTGTGTATTCCCTTGCTTTGCTTGCCCTCCCCAAATGCATTACCTCACACTTCTGGATTGAATTCCATTTGCCGCTTTTCCGCCCACTCAACCAAATCATTGATATAATTCTGGTGTCTACAGCTATCCTCTTCACTATCAACTACATGACCAATTTTTGTGTCATCAGCAAATTTCCCAATCATACCTCCCACATTTAAGTCCAAATCATTAATATATAATTTTGTATAATATAAGTTAAGGTTTAGCTCAACCATGAACTAATTAAATGGCAGAGCAGGTTCAATGTGCTGAATGGCCTACTACTATTGTCTGTATATGCCAAACAGTAGGACTTTGTGATGTGAGCTGCATGGCGACTATGTTGGTTGGCAGGGCAACTGTTGGAAACTACAAGTAGTTGTGGAGGCTCTAGTAAAATTAAGTGTCCACCTGTGAAGCAAGTTTTAAGGTCAGTGCTATGATCTGCAATGTGGTCATGGAGGCAAGGGTCTTGTACACAAATGAACGGATGTTCGAGAGCAGGGTTGTCCAACCTTTTCGCATGGGGGGGTGACCACATTCCAATATTTACCCTACATAGGAAGCCAGTGAGCAAATTTCAGGAAGATAAAGGCATTAAAAATTTATCTTACAACAACAAATGTGCATTTTTGTAAAGACTAACATATTGACTTACTTTCTTGTCACTATATTGAACGCTGATTTAGTGACACACCCGGCATTGTTTTTGCTTGCTTAACTACTCCATTTCTGTCCGGAGAGATCTTGATCTCTCACTGCGTGTCTCTCAGTCTGTCTCTTGGTCGCTTCCCTCCTCTACCCCCCCCCCCCCAGCTACCTGCTGCCCACAGCAGCCACTCCCACAACCAGAAAGATACCATGCCTCTTAAGTTTTTTCGAGTGGTGGCGAGAACCTGCCCGATCAGCACGATACAGCACATTTACTAAACCATGCGAAAGCAGCAGGGGTGGCTGCTTCCAGGGCACCTGCGCAGCATTCCACCAATTAAGCGCTAATGTCGCCCAGGCAGCCTCTCAGTCACGGAGTGCCGAATCACGGACAGGAGCCTCTGCGCATCAGGCACTGGTCCCGACTACCCACTCCACTTCACGTACTGTGGAGCAGTCAATCAGAGCCGAGCCACGGGCAGATTGGCGGACCAGAGGGAAACGTTCGGTGGGCCGGGTTGTGGCCCGTATTGGACAACCATGTTCCAGAGGGCAATGCTGAGAAATTATTAAAGACGTTTATTATTAGAGTTATTTAGTAAAGATGTTCTCGCAGGGCACTTGGAAAAATTCAAGGTTAATTGGGCAGAGTCAACATGGTTTTGCGAAAGGGAAATCACGTTTAACCAATTTATTGGAGTTCTTTGAAGAAGTAACATGCTGTGGATAAAGGGGAACTGGTGGATGTACTGTACTTCGATTTCCAGAAGGTGTTTGATAAGGTGCCACATCAAAGGTTATTGCAGAAAATGAAAGCTCGTGATGTAGGGGGTAACATTTTGGCATGGATAGAAGAATGGCTAGCTAACAGGAAACGGGGAGTCGGCATAAGTGGGTCATTTCTGGTTGGCAAGATGTAAAGAGTGGTGTGCTGCAGGGATCAGTGCTGAGGCCTCAACTTTTTACAATTTGTATAAATGACTTGGGTGAAGGGACTGAAGGTATGGTTGCTAAATTTGCTGATGACACAAAGAAAGGTAGGAAAGTAAGTTGTGAAGAGGACATGAGGCTACAAACGGATATAGATGGGTTAAGTGAGTGGGCAAAGATCTGGCAAATGGAGTATAACGTGGTAAAATGTGAAGTCCATTTTGGCAGGAAAAATAAAAAAGCAGCATATTATCTAAATGGTGAAAGTTTGCAGATCTCTGAGATGCAGAGGGATCTGGATGTCCCAGTGCATGAATTGCAAAGGTTAGTCTCTAGGTACACCAAATAATTAGGAAAGCTAATAGAATGTAATCATTTAGTGCGAGGGGAATTGAATACAAAAGTAGGGAGGTTATGCTTCAGATATACAGGGCATTGATGAGACGACATCTGGAGTACTGTGTACAGTATTCTCCTTATTTAAGGAAGGATGTAAATGCGTTATAAGAGAAGGTTTACTAGATGAACACTGGAATGGACGGGTTGTCTTATGAGGAAAGGTTGGACAGGCTAGGCTTGTACTTGTTGGAGTTCAGAAGAATAAGAGGCAACTTGATTGATTCTGAGGGGTTTTGACAGGGTGGATGTGGAAAGAATGTTTCCTTTTGTGGGAGAATCTAGAACTGAGGGTCACTGTTTAAAAATAAGGTGTCGCCCATTTAAGACCGAGATGAGAATCTTTTTGTGTTAGAGGGTCGTGAATCTTTGGAAATGTCTTGCTCAAAAGGCGGTGAAAGCAGAGTCTTTGAATATTTTTAAGGCAGAGATAGATAGATTCTTGATCAGCAATGGGGTGAAAGGTTATTGGGGGTAGGTGGGAATGTGGAGTTGATGTTACAGTCAGATCAGCCATGATATTGAATGGCAGAGCAGGCTCAAGGGGCTGAGTGGCCTACTCCTCCTAATTCGTATGTAAATATGGTTCTAAAAAGCATTAACTTGCCTTTTCTGTTTTTACAAATTATCGTGAGGACCCCACCTGCCAAGAATGAGGCATATTAATTTTGTCATATGAACATTAATTTTAAACTTGCTGGACTGAAAAGATGACCTGTTTAAAGAAATCACAGCAGTGGCTGGAAACATTTGCATAGTAAGCGACAGTTGCCTGGAGAGACAATAGAACTGCTCCCTGATCCAATTAACCCAAATGGCTTTTGATCACCAGACACTGAATGTGGAACAAGCCAGCATTCCATCCACCCCACTGAGGGTGTCTGCTAAGATGGAGAATCCACAAAAAATGCAGGAGAGTTTGTTGAAAAAACGTAGTGACATGACTAACCTGCTGGCCAACTTGGAGGTTTGAATTGTGCTCACAGGACAGTTTGAAGACAGAGACTGCTTTGAAGACAAAACAGAAGGAAGGTCTCTCTCCCTGGCTCGCGCGCTCTCATGAATTTCCAGATCCACTGAAACCACTTAAACTTCATGAGAAGACTCCTACATCGAAACAAATTTGAAGCGTGCACTGGGCCCAATGAAATGGCAAGATTTAACTGCAGTCGAAGTCTAAGGACAGTAAATGAACTCCAGCTATTGCTTCAAACTTTCCCCCTTTTATTCTTTCTCCTTTTCTGTCTCTATCTGCGTGTGTGTGTATCACGTCGCGTATTCATAGTAGTTTTAACCGAGAGTTTTAAGGTTAATAAATTTGCACCTTTCTTGTTTAAATCTAAGAAAACTTGTCTAATTGATTTCTTTGCCTTATAATTGGAGAGCAGTGAACAAGAATTCACTGATGGGGAGCTAAAAACATAGCATTTTAAAAATTAAACCCTGTTACAGTCAAACCAGACAAAGGCTGAGAGGGAATCCCTGGACCTCTTTCTCACCTGGTCGTAACAAAATGCTAACTTTTCTAAGTATGGCAAACATTTTCTGTGTTCATTTCAAATTTCCATCATTTGCAGTTTCATTTTTCTAGTTGAGAAAGGAAAGTTATGTGATTTCAATTTTGATTCCAATGAATTATGTGAATATCTATCACATTGGAGGTTTTGGGGTATGTAGTGAACATGATTTAAACGGTGATGTTTTGTCTGGCTTCTTTAACAGTACGGCTTTGAGCAGCCACCTGAGAGCGATATGTTGTAAGGTTCTTTGGTTGTATCTGTATTTAATTTATGCTGTATAGGCTGTGGAGGAATCTTTTTGCTTCCATTTTCTTTTGAGCTTGCTCATGGGTTCAATTCTAGTTATTTCTGTTATCTGAGGAGTTGCTTCCAGTGTGAAGAGCTGGACTTGAGTTGGTTCAATATTATCTACCTGGACTTGGTGATTCCAATGATTTGTAACATTAACTGCTTAAAGATTAAAAAAATACAAATTTGGAAAGTGAAATTTTTGTTTTTTGCTTTATTCTGGCTGATATAACATTGTAGTTACAGGCATGGACAAATAGATGGAATTAATCAAATATAATTCCTAAATCCCAAGTTAAAATTCTAAAGCCACATGTATTGTAAAAGTATAATTTGACTTCTCTAATCACTGTTAATAACTGATCACGTGGCGTTGATGGGAGTGTCATAGTGATCCACTTGGATCCAGATTCTCTGATGGCCCAGTTTGGAGAAAATAGTGTTCCTCTCTCAGCTGCACAGTAATTTTCCTAGAATTACTCTCCATTTCTGGACTTTTGCAGGCACCAGGCTAGTATGACCCCTCTGACCAGGACAGCATTGTTTCGTATTACTTGGCAAGACTGGGTAGCAACTTGGCAGGATTCCTCTCTCTCCCTCTCTCTCCCTTAGTGGGTAAGAAAATTTGCTGTCTGTTTTTCTCTGAGAATATATGCTTCCCAGTTTGAATCAGTATTCAGAAATAATTGCACAATAATAATGAACTAACTACAAGGAACTCACAGCCAGACATGGCCAGCTACTACTTCAGCCAAGTGTTTTTTAATGTTTTTTTTCTATATTTTTGGTAATTGCACAATGCCAGATTACTAGGGAAAAAACATCCAACCGAGGAGGTGATTGTCTCTTCAAAAAATGGAAGAATAATGCATATTATGTTCTGAAAAAGCACTCTAACTTAAAAGTGGATAGTAATACATTCAAGTAAAGGGAGCTTCACAATGTTCTACCAAATCATTCCATGCCACCCCATAATTTACCATTGGAATCAGAGGTTGGAAGAACAAAACCCACTTACTATGGTACACTGAACAATTAAAATTATGATGAAGAAAAATAACTTTCGATTGGTCTTGCAGAGACCATACCAACTTAAAACCCTCACTGATGCATGATGAGAGAAAATTCACGTAGGATTGCTGCAGATATTTTTGCGATTTTAAAGATAATCTTTCAGAATACGGTTTGTAAAACTATACATATACAAGTTATTGTACCACCTTGCCACAATAGGCTGATGTAAAGCTGGTCTATCACAACTGTTGTAAAATCCAGTTTTCCTGTTTTCAAGATGTAAATAAACTATCAACCTCAAAGCATTTATGTCATGGGCACATCAAACTGGAATCCTGCCACTAAAAATAACAAAACTGTAGCTGAAAAAATTGTTAATCCCAAGGGTAAACTTGAGTTTAACCAAAACATGTGCCCTGCAGTTTCTGCCTAATAGCAAACATAACACAACAGGATCTTTATCACAAACTCTCTTTCAATCTTCTTCTTTGGCCTCCTTGTTTCGGGAGACAATGGGTAAGCGCCTGGAGGTGATCAGTGGTTTGTGGAGCAGCGCCTGGAGTAGCTATAAAGGCCAATACTAGAGTGACAGACTCTTCCACAGGTGCTGCAGATAAAATTGGTTGTCAGGGCTGTTTCGCAGTTGGCTCTCCCCTTGCGCTTCAGTCTTTTTTCCTGCCAACTGCTAAGTCTCTTCGATTTGCCACACTTTAGCCCCGCCTCTATGGCTGCCCATCAGCTCTGGCGATCGCTGGCAACTGACTCCCACGACTTGTGATCAATGTCACAGGACTTCATGTCGTGTTTGCAGACGTCTTTAAAGCGGAGACATGGACGGCTGGTGGATCTGATACCAGTGACGAGCTCGCTGTACAATGTGTCTTTGGGAATCCTGCCATCTTCCATGCGGCTCACATGGCCAAGCCATCTCGAGCGCCATCTCTTTAAATACCACCCTTGAAAAAATTGAACTGTCACATAGGGCTGGATTTTAAAGCCCCTTTGCCGTTGGGAACGGTGGGGGGGTGGCGCAGCGCGCTATGAAGATCGGTGCAGCGGAGGCCTGCCACCGACCCTGATGGTGGCAGGCCCTGTGCCAATCTGAGTGGCGGCGGGGCCTCATGGCAGCTGCCCTGCCACTCGGCGACAGGGCCCCCATTTCAGTATGTAAACTAATTTACGTACCTGATTTGATGAGTGTCCCATCGCCTCCTTAATCGTCGCACTGATCGTCATTTGGGTGGCTGACAGTGCCGCCCCTTTGCATTCCCGTGCGGGGAAGCATGGCACAATACCTGTGGTGGGTAAAGGGCAAAGTTGCCGAACTTTTGGGGGGGGTGTGGGGGCTCAAATTCTCAGTATTCGAATTCCAGGGTGGAGGGGGGGGGGGGGGGGGGGGAAAAAGGGCACGAATGTTTGCAAATGCCATTGGGAGTGTGGGAAAATGCATGCAAAGGTCATTTAATTCTGTTTTGCGGAAATTTAACTTACCTGTCCCTTTTAAATTTTAAATGTCCATTGAGGGCTGCAAGCATTGGCACTGGACGCGGTTGCTGGCGATGGCTCGCCCCATGTCTACGCAGGGGTGGGGCGGGGAGGCGGGTGGGCGTCGTGGCCATGCAAATAAGCCGCCGCATTTGAAATTGCGGCAGCTTCGTGACGTGGTGCCCGTGCGGGCTGGCTGCATTTTCTTACGTCCACCGCCTACTTCGGCGGACTCTTAAAATGCAGCCCATAAATTCTCTACTAGTGGATCTCCCATGGCATTGTCCAGATAAAAAAAAAGGATTATTTAAATGTCATCTGTGCAGTTAAAGAAACAGAATTTGTGTCCCTTGTGGATTACAGTTACACAAGTGTCACTCAACTGCCTTTTAGCAGTTTTGTGATTCATTAGAAAAGATGTATATCTGTACGCTTCTGATGCTCAACATTGCATGAAATAAAATAAAACTTAGTATACCAAATTTTGAAATCTCTTAATTGCATAAATGAATCTTAATCATATACAATCATATAGGGCGGCACAGTGGCGCAGTGGTTAGCACCGCAGCCTCACAGCTCCAGCGACCCAGGTTCAATTCTGGGTACTGCCTGTGTGGAGTTTGCAAGTTCTCCCTGTGTCTGCGTGGGTTTCCTCCGGGTGCTCCGGTTTCCTCCCACATGCCAAAAGACTTGCAGGTTGATAGGTTAATTGGCCATTATAAATTGCCCCTAGTATAGGTAGGTGGTAGGGAAATATAGGGACAGGTGGGGATGTGGTAGGAATATGGAATTCATGTCGGATTAGCATAAATGGGTAGTTGATGGTCGGCACTGACTCGGTGGGCCGAAGGGCCTGTTTCAGTGCTGTATCTCTAAACTAAACTAAACTAAACTCAATGTATTGAAATATCATTTTTTAAATTCTTTCTTTGGATGTGAACGTTGCTGGCATGGCCAGCATTTGTTGCCCATCCTTAATTGCCCTAAAGAAGGTGGTGGTGAGCTGCCTACTTGAACCGCTGCAATCCATCATAGGTATACCCACAGTGTTATTAGGAAGGGAGATCCAGGTTTTTGACCCACAGTTGACAGTAGAGGCGATATACTTCCAAGTTAGGATGGAGTGTGGCTTGGACAGGAACTTGCAGGTAGTGGTGTTCCTATGTGTCTGCTGCCCTTGACCTTCCAGGTGGTAGAAGTCATGGGTTTGGAAGGTGCTGTCGAAGGAGGCTTGGTGAGTTGCTGCAGTGCATCTTGTATATAGTACACACTGCGCTTGTGATGGATGGAGTGCTGATCAAGCAGGCTGCTTAGTACTGGTTGGTGTCGACCTTCTTCAGTTTTGTTGGAGCTGTACTCATCCAGGCAAGTGGAGAGAATTCCAACATACTCCTGACTTTTGCCTTGTAGATGGTGGCCAGGCTTTGGGGAGTCGGGAGATGAATTACTCACCACAGAATTCCCAGCCTTTGGCCTGCCCTTGTAGCCACAGTATTTATGTGGCTGGCCCATTTCAGTTTCTGGTCAATGGTAACCCCCAAGACAATGATGGTCATGGATTCAGCTATGGTAATGCCGTTGAATGTCAAGGGGAGATGGCTAGGTTCTCTCTCTTGTTGGAGATGGTCATTGCATGGCACATGTGTGGCGCGAATGTGTGCCACTTATCAGCCCGAGCCTGAATGTTGTCTAGGTCTTGCTATATGTGAACATGGACTGCTTTCGTATCTGAGGGGCCGTGAATGGTACTGAAAGCTGTGCAATCATCAGCGAACATTCCCACTTCTGACCTTATGATGGAGGAACTGCCATTGATAAAGCAGCTGAAGATGGTTGGGCTTGGGACACTACCCTGAAGAACTTCTGCAGCGATGTCCTGGGGTTTAGATGTTTGGTCTCCAGCAACCTCAGCCATCTTCCTTTGTGCGAGGTATGATTCCAACCAGTGCAATGCTTTCCCCCGATTCCCATTAACTTCAGTTTTGCTAGGGCTCCTTGATGCCGCACTTGACCAAATGTTACCTTGGTGTCTAGGGCAGTCACTCTCACTTCGTGAATTCAGCTGTTTTGTCCATGTTTGGCCCAAGACTGTAATGAGTTCTGGAGCCGAGTGGCCCTGGCGGAATCCAAGCTGAGCATCGGTAAGCAGGTTATTGCTGTGTAAGTGCTGTCGATGACACCTTCCATCACTTTGATGATTGAGAGTAGACTGATGGGGGCAGTAATTGGCCGGATTGGATTTGTCCTGCTTTTTGTGGACAGGACATATCTGGCAATTTTTCACATTCTTGGGTAGATGTCCATGTTGTAGCTGTACTGGAACAGCTTGGCTAAGGCGCAGCTAGTTCTGGAACACAAGTCTTCAGTACTACAGCTGCAGTCGGGGTCCATAATTTTTGCTGTATTCGGTGCCCTCAGCCGTTTCTTGATTTGTGGAGTGAATCGAATTGGCTGAAGATCGGCATCTGTGATGCTGGGGACTTCAGGAGGAGGCCGGATGGATCATTCGCTAGGCATTTCTGGCTGAAGATGGTTACAAGTGCTTCAGCCTTGTCTTTTGCACTGACGTGTTGGGCTCCCCCATCATTGAGTATGGGGATATTTGTGGAGCCGCCTTCTCCTCCAGTTACTTGTTCAATTGTCCCACCACCATTCATGGCAGGACTGCAGAGCTTTGATCTGATCCACTGGTTATTGGATCGCTTGGCTCTATTGCATGCTGCTTCTGCTGTTTAGCATGCATGTAGTCCTGTGTTGTAGCTTTATTAGGTTTTGATATGCCTGATGCTACTCCTGGCATGTTCTCCTCCACTCCTTATTAAACCAGGGTTGATCCCTTGGCTTGATGGTAATGGCAGAGTGAGGCACATGCCGGTCCATGGTTTGTGGTTGAATACAATTCTTTTGCGACTGATGGCCCACAGTGCCTCTTGAGCTGCTAGATCGGTTCTGAATCTACCCCATTTAGCATGGTGGTAGTGCCACACAACATGGTGTAGGGTATCCTCAATGTGAAGTCAGGACTTTGTCTGGGATAAGGACTGTGCGGTGGTCACTCCTGCTAATACTGTCATGGACAGATGCATTTGCGATTCTTGGTCAGTGTGGAGGCTACTGATTCAAACATGCACGTAAATTTCTCTTTCAGCTTTTCCATCATCATGGTTTCATTTAACCTCCTCCTGCATATTAACTTCCTTTATACATCTGTGACTGCCACAGTGCCAATATCCAAAGCTTCATTGACTATTAACCATTTCTTTGCTCTCTCTTCATCCATTCCCCTTGTTTGTCCCAATCAGTCCACGCTGCTCCCAGCTCCTATAACGTGTTCCCATTCCACCTCAAAAGGTAGTATATCTGACAACGCAGTTATAGATTTGCTTCTACTGGCTTACAGTGGCAAGATTAACTGCTTCGCAGCAGACCGGTTTTGTTCATGTTGTCTCATTATGCTGAATGTATGTTACAAAAGCTGGTCATTCAGCCCTTAGGTCAGTGTTAATGCTCCACATGAGCTTCCTTACACCCTTTTTATTGAACCCTATCAGTATAACCACCTATTCCTTTCTCCTTCATGTGTTTATCTAGTTTTCCCTTAAATGTGTCAAAGGCAAAATACTGCTAATTCTGGGAACCTGAAACAAAAACAGAAAACACTGGGTATGCTCACAGGTCAGGGAATGATTGTTGAGGGAACACGAGTCGACATTTCAGGTATTGAACCCTTCCTCAGAACTGGAAGGTACGTTCTAGTCGGATGTTCCATCTTTTCGATAAGACTTGAGGCTTCATCTTCCCTGCTTAGGTGGATGTAAAATATTCCATGGCACTACTATTTGAAGAGCAGAGAGTTTGCCTCAGGCCCTGGCCAACATGAACAAAAATAGATTTTTATTTGCTGTTTGTAGGGGCTTCTACACATTGGCTGGCTGACATGTTTGCCTGCAAAACAGTGGGGACAACACTTCAAATATTCTTTTCTTTTTTTCTTTTGGGCCTCCTTATCTCGAGAGACAATGGATACGCGCCTGGAGGTGGTCAGTGGTTTGTGAAGCAGCGCCTGGAGTGGCTATAAAGGCCAATTCTGGAGTGACAGGCTCTTCCACAGGTGCTGCAGAGAAATTTGTTTGTTGGGGCTGTTGCACAGTTGGCTCTCCCCTTGCGCCTCTGTCTTTTTTCCTGCCAACTACTAAGTCTCTTCGACTCGCCACAATTTAGTCCTGTCTTTATGGCTGCCCGCCAGCTCTGGCGAATGCTGGCAACTGACTCCCACGACTTGTGATCAATGTCACACGATTTCATGTCGCGTTTGCAGACGTCTTTATAACGGAGACATGGACGGCCGGTGGGTCTGATACCAGTGGCGAGCTCGCTGTACAATGTGTCTTTGGGGATCCTGCCATCTTCCATGCGGCTCACATGGCCAAGCCATCTCAAGCGCCGCTGACTCAGTAGTGTGTATAAGCTGGGGATGTTGGCCGCTTCAAGGACTTCTGTGTTGGAGATATAGTCCTGCCACCTGATGCAAATATAATTAGCTCTAAAGCACGTTAGGACATCTTTAGGATGTGAAAGCACCATGTAAATTCACATTTGCTCGTCACTATAAGTTTGGTATGTGATTTTCTGTCGGGTGTTGCTCTAATTTTTTGGGGGAGCTCTAAATACTGAAGTGGAGGTATGTGAGTAGCCAAATGCTCAGTGGCAGAGGTTGAAAACAGTGGCAGACCAAAGGATATAGTTGGCCAAAGAAAATGTATGAAGGCCAGGAGCCCAAAGGAAGAAGTGGGTAGGTCAGCAAATTAAATGCAAGTCTTATGCCATAATCAGGCAGCTGACATCAGTCGTGTAGGAAATACCATTGTGACCAAATGGAGCTGGGAGAGCCAGGGGTCCCATGCACAGGTGGTTAGTGGAAAGCTACTTAGAAACTGAATTTAAAGCATTAACCAAGTGTTATGAAGTGTGATACCTGGACATTGGAAAATGTCACAAACATGATACAAAATTTTGACTTGGGAACAAAGTGTGACGGCAGGAAGCATGTGCAGATGCAAGACTTGTGGGGGGGGGGGGGAAAACTATATATATTAGTGGATCTCCTGTGGCATTTTTCCCTTAGTCTTTGAATAAAGCTTTCAAACCCTGTCTGCAACTTTTTAAAACCATTTTGGAAAAACAGCTCATCAGAAACTGCCAGAAGCTAAAGAATATTTTTCTTATCTGTTGACTCGATTGAATTATACTGAATGTGTCCAGGTATATTAGGTGTACTGTACATGTTCAGACTGCATAATCTGCATTCAACAAACCGAATCCCAACTCCGGGAAAAAATACCAAGTCCAAACCCAGGCTTTTGGGAAAGGCTGGGACCTGAAATTGTAACTGACTAACACAAGAGACGATTCAAATGATGTTATGGAATATAGTTTTTTTTCAAAAACTTGCAGTCGACATAGAAATTGCAGAAACTGAGGGCAAGAGGTTGGACTTTTTTGGCGTGATTTGTGTGGTAAAGTAATATGGCACCATAGGGTAGTGTTACAGGGAATTGGATTAACATTGGAAATTCTATTTGAGATTGATCACCTAATGGGGTTTAGAAGGAAATGTTAGCATTGGAATTTTTGTAGGAAATGTTTACCTAGAAATTTTCAACATGGTATAGAACAGCACAGTACAGGCCCTTCGGCCCACTATGTTGTGCCGAACATTTAACCTACTCTAATATCAAACTAACTACCTACCCTTCATTCTACTATCATCCATGTACCTATCCAAGAGTCGCTTAAATGCCCCTAATGTATCTGCTTCTACTACCACCGCTGGCAGCGCATTCCACGCACCCACCACTCTCTGTGTAAAGAACCTACCTTTGACATCTCCCCGAAACCTTCCTCCAATCACCTTAAAATTATGCCCCCTGGTGATAGCCCTTTCCACCCTGGGAAAAAGTCTCTGACTATCCACTCTATCTATGCCTCTCATCATCTTGTGCCCCTCTATCAAGTCACCTCTCATCCTTCTTCGCTCCAATGAGAAAAGCCCTAGCTCCCTCAATCTTTCTTCGTAAGACATGCCCTCCAGTCCAGGCAGCATCCTGGTAAATCTCCTCTGCACCCTCTCTAAAGCTTCCACATCCTTCCGATAATGAGGCGACCAGAACGGAACACAATATTCCGTGTGGTCGAACCAGGGCCTTATAGAGCTGCAGCATAACCTCGCGGCGCTTAAACTCAATTCCCCTCTTGATGAAAGCCAACACACCATACGCCTTCTTAACAACCCTATCAACTTGGGTGGCAACTTTGAGCGATCTATGAACATGGACCCCAAGATCCCTCTGTTCCTCCACACTCCCAAGAATCCTGTCTTTAAGCCTGTATTCTGCATTCAAATTCGACCTTCCAAAATGAATCACTTTACACTTTTCCAGGTTGAACTCCATCTGCCACTTCTCAGCCCAGCTCTGCATCCTGTCAATGTCCCGTTGCAACCTAGAACAGCCTTCCACACTATCCACAACTCCAGCAACCTTCGTGTCATCGGCAAACTTGCTAACCCAGCCTTCCACATCCTCATCCAAGTCATTTATAAAAATCACAAAGAGCAGAGGTCCCAGAACAGATCCTTGTGGAACACCACTGGTCACTGAGCTCCATGCTGAATACTTTCCATCGACTACCACCCTCTGACTTCTATGGGCCAGCAAATTTTGTATCCAGACAGCCAACTTTCCCTGAATCCCATGCCTCCTTACTTTCTGAATGAGCCTACCATGGGGAACCTTATCAAACGCCTTGCTAAAATCCATATACACCACATCCACTGCTCTTCCTTCATCAGTGTGTTTTGTCACATCTTCAAAGAATTCAATAAGGCTTGTGAGGCATGACCTGCCCCTCACAAAGCCATGCTGACTGTCTCTAATCAAACCATGCCTTTCCAAATAATCATAAATCCTGTCTCTCAGAATCCTCTCCAATAATTTGCCCACTGCCGATGTAAGACTGACTGGTCTGTAATTCCCAGGGTTATCCCTATTCCCTTTCTTGAACAAGGGAACAACATTTGCCATCCTCCAATCATCTGGTACTACTCCAGTGGACAGTGGAGACGCAAAGATCATCGCCAAAGGCGCAGCAATCTCTTCCCTCGCTTCCCGTAATATCCTTGGGTATATCCCGTCTGGCCCTGGGGACTTATCTGTCCTCATATCATTCAAAATTTCCAGCACATCCTCCCTCTTAACCTCAACCTGCTCGAGCATATCAGCCTGTTCCACGCTGTCCTCACAAACAGCCAGGTCCCTCTCACTAGTGAATACTGAAGCAAAGTATTCATTTAGGACCTCCCCAACCTCCTCCGACTCCAGGCACAAGTTCCTTCCACTATCCCTGATTGGCCCTCCCCTCACTCTGGCCATCCTCTTGTTCCTCACATAAGTGTAGAACGCGTTGGGATTTTCCTTAATCCTACCCGCCAAGACTATCCTACCCGCCAAGGCATAGGAAATACATACTCAATTTATAGATCTGTAAATTTTGTAACTGCATTTTCCTCTTTTTACTGTTCTGATACTCTTTGTTGTTCTAATATAGTATCTCAACAAAAGCCCAATTTACTGCAACATCCAAATAGGGCCTTTATTTGTACTTCCCATCACAATTCATGGTTACCTTACACTTGATTGCACAATACTAGCTCTGCTTGTGAAATGAAACACCCGTTTGTTGTGTAGCATGAACTTATGTGGATAATTATTAAAGATCTGTTTACATTACTGCTTCCCTAAAGGGCAGATTAATGGTATTCACATAATGAATTTGTTGAGTATCCTCCATTTGAGTAGCTGATGTATGAAGTTGCAAATGTTTGATGACTTCATGGATACAAAATCAGTGATGGTCTGGTGCCCCAGAGTTTGTATGCATCCCAAACCATGCTGACTGTCACTGCAGAGAGAAAGAAAAATGAGTAACGCAGTTGAAGTGCAATTTAAAAATTGCCAATACATTTTTTTCATTTAGTTATAAGGAGGATTATGATACATCAATGTTTATTCACTTCTTATTGAAACATTTAGTCCAAAAAGTCTCATTTCTATTGGTTCATAATTATATGTAATTGCAACTGTTAGATAAAATGTTTTCACATTAATAGCAAATCTCATTTAACATTGCTTCCAGTGAATTGGAAGTTGGTTTGTTTATGATGCAGACTCACTAAGCGCTGATGGAACTGTCCCCTCTCCCAGCAGCATTGGAGTGGCTCCTGTGACCAGACAGAGTGTTTGTTTGCTTTTTCCTATAACCCCCACACTCAACAGGACATGTATATTTTCTCTGTCACTCTCACTAGTCGCCTGTGCTCATTAGGGGTTTCTGCCTGTATGTATCACTCCCTCTCTCCTTTCATAGTCTCGTGTTCTTACGTGTGCCCTCATGCACCCTCTTGCTCTCTCTTCATTGACTCTCGCCTCTGTGTTCTCTCTCTACCTGGCATACTTTTTATTTTGTCTTTACTGTTTCTGTCCCTCTTATCTTCTCTTTTATTTGGTTCTTTTTCCTCCTCTTTTTTCTCCCTCTCTCTTACTCATGGTCTCCTTTTCCTTTTTAAATTCCTCCTGAATCTATTTATTTTTCTATTTTCTCTTTTCTATATCTCTTTGTCTTATTTCTCCTCCGAGGGCATATTAATTAAAACCCTTCCCCCACAGCACTGGTTTCTCTTGCAGTGAAGACGTTGTCCTTGTTCCATTCAAGTGAAGCCTATCTGTACAGATCACTGCTGTCTTAAAGTCTCAGGAATTTGTATCTTGTCCTCCTACATCATCTCTCATTCCTCTCACTTACTTACCTTTTCCTGTTCTGACTGGTATTACTACCCTTTAGATTGTTTTAATCAATCTCCTAATTACAAAACTCCATTTGCAGGATCTTTTTAATTATATTCCTTCCTATGCCACTGATTCTAATCTGAGCCTTGGCCTCCTGTAGTTTCCTTTCCTCCTTTCAAAATACTGTTGCATGCCTTACCTTAGCACCTGATAGGTAATACACTGACAGTGGAATCCCTTATTAATAATTTCTGTGATTTTCTGCGAACTCTCAGCAATGGTCTGCTTTCATAGTGCAGTGGCATTGCTTGTGGCTGCCTTCCTTCCCCACCCCCTTAAGTTGTGGCCTTTGTCACACCTACACAACACTGTATACCGATTTGCTAATTCAAACACTTGGGGGTGGGGGTAGGGGGGGTGCGGGTGATTACTGCATTACCTCTGCCTCCTGTTCATATCCTGATTGAGGTTCATCAATTTCCCTTATAAACTGTCTTTTTCTGCTATTCTTTCTGACGTGTTCTATTTTAGCTTTCATTAAGGAATGGATTGTTTTTAGTTGTTCCTTGAGCTCAAATTTTGCTAGAGTACGACCAGTCAGAGACTTTGTTTTGAATGTAGGATTAGTATAAATGGGTGGTTGTTGGTCTGCACAGACTCGGTGGGCCGAAGGGCCTGTTTCAGTGCTGTACCTCTAAATAAAAAAAAAAGTGTGGTCGTCCGGGTGTCCACAGCTTCCTGGCCTCCCAATAGTATAGCTACTGCACATCATGGGCCTCGGCTGTCTTTCTCATCCAGTTTTCTTAAATTTGACAGAATCCAATGCAGCAATGTTTAGTGATCTTAATATCAGAAATATAGCTTTGTCAATTCCAGCTGAGCGCTTATTACAGCTAAACTCCGTACTCTACCCAGTTCCTCATGCACTGTTGGACTCTTGCTGCACAATTTCTTGACAGACGCAGACGTACACACACATTTGCATTCCTGAGCGTGATGAGACGGTTGCGGCACTGATGCCACATAAAGTATGACAGAGTGTAGAAAGGAGTGTGGGGAGGAGCAGCAGGAGACGAGCCCCCGGCTGGAGGGTGTACCTGAGTGATTGGTAGGAGGAGCAGTGGCAGTATATATTCAGTAAACAGTCCTCTCTGGCTGCAGGCATGGTACTGGAGGACTGCTAATGTAAGATTTTGAAAAGGTAGGAAGGGATAGACTGATAGGTCAATCAGCCTAACCTGAGTGGTGAGCACTTTATTGGAAAAAAAATTGAAACAGTATAAATAATCATTTAGAAAGGCACGGATTAATCAAAGACAGTCAGACACAGCCTTCCCTTAACAAATCCACATTGACTGACTTGGTTTTTTTTGTGGAAGTAAGAAAGAGGGTTGAAGAATGTACTGCATTTGATGTGGTCTGCATAGATTTTAGCAAGGCTGATGACGAGGTCCCACATGGCAGACTGGTCAGAAAACTGAAAGCTTGTGAGATCCAAGGAAAAGTGGCAAGTTGGATCCATAATTGGCTCAGTGGCCGGAAACAAAGGGTAATGAGTCAGTGTTTTTGTAACGGGAAGGCTGTTTCCAGTGGGGGATGGGCAGAACAGTGGCAAATTGCTTTCAATCCGGAAAAGGTGTGAGGTTATGCATTTCGGGAGGACAAACAAGCCAAAGGTAGGATTCTGAGAAGTGTCGAGGAACAGGGGAACCTTGGAATATATGTGAACAAATCCCTGAAGATAGCAGGACAAGGGGATTAAGGTAGTCAAGAAGGCATAGAGGATGCTTTCCTTTATTAGCTGAGGCATAGAATGGAAGAGTGCCTGCAGAGTCTCATCGACAGGTTTGCGTCTGCCTGCAATGAATTTGGCCTAACCATCAGCCTCAAGAAAACGAACATCATGGGGCAGGACGTCAGAAATGCTCCATCCATCAATATTGGCGACCACGCTCTGGAAGTGGTTCAAGAGTTCACCTACCTAGGCTCAACTATCACCAGTAACCTGTCTCTAGATGCAGAAATCAACAAGCGCATGGGTAAGGCTTCCGCTGCTATGTACAGACTGGCCAAGAGAGTGTGGGAAAATGGCGCACTGACACGGAACACAAAAGTCCGAGTGTATCAGGCCTGTGTCCTCAGTACCTTGCTCTACGGCAGCGAGGCCTGGACAAAGTATGCCAGCCAAGAGCGACGTCTCAATTCATTCCATCTTCGCTGCCTTCGGAGAATACTTGGCATCAGGTGGCAAGACTATATCTCCAACACAGAAGTTCTTGAAGCGGCCAACACCCCCAGCTTATACACACTACTGAGTCAGCGGCGCTTGAGATGGCTTGGCCATGTGAGCCGCATGGAAGATGGCAGGATCCCCAAAGACACATTGTACAGCGAGCTCGCCACTGGTATCAGACCCACCGGCCGTCCATGTCTCCGCTATAAAGACGTCTGCAAACGCGACATGAAATCGTGTGACATTGATCACAAGTCGTGGGAGTCAGTTGCCAGCATTCGCCAGAGTCAGTTGCCAGCATTCGCCAGAGCTGGCGGGCAGCCATAAAGACAGGGCTAAATTGTGGCGAGTCGAAGAGACTTAGTAGTTGGCAGGAAAAAAGACAGAGGCGCAAGGGGAGAGCCAACTGTGCAACAGCCCCGACAAACAAATTTCTCTGCAGCACCTGTGGAAGAGCCTGTCACTCCAGAATTGGCCTTTATAGCCACTCCAGGCGCTGCTTCACAAACCACTGACCACCTCCAGGCGCATATCCATTGTCTCTCGAGATAAGGAGGCCCAAAAGAAAAGAAAGAATGGAAGAGCAAGGAGTTTATGACAGAACTGTGGGGGGGGGGGAAAACACAAGTTAGACCCCAGCTAGAGTTTTGCATACAGTTCTGGTCACTGCATTATAGCAAAGAAATGATCATACTAGAAAGGGTACAGAAGAGATTTACGAGGATGTTGCCTGAAATGGAGAATTTTTTAGCTTTGAGGAAAGATTGGATAGACTAGAGTAGTTTACTTTGGAACAGAGGAGGTTGAGGGGAGATTTAATTATTATTTAAAATGGCCTAGATAGAGTGGATAGGAAGGATTTAAAGTAATTTGTGAAAGGCTTAGAGGGGAGTTGAGTAATTTTTTTTCACCCAGAGGATGGTGGGAGTGTGGAACTCACTGCTTGAAAGTAGAGGCAGCCACTCTCATCGCATTTTAAAAAAAGACTTGGTGTGGACTTGAGGGGCTGTCACCTTCAGGGTTATGGACCAAGAGCTGAAAGGTGGGATTAGGTTGGATTACGCTCTTATGTCGGGCACAGGCACGATGGGCTGAATGGCTGGCTGCTTTCTGTGCTATAATTACTTTGAGTGTGGTCTTAGTAGCTACAAAGACTTTTTTTAACGAAGGATAGTTGACCTGTGTGTCTCTGAAATCTCTCATTGCTTCTTTTCAAAGATGACTGGGAACCTTTTTCTTTCTTTATAACTTTATCCTCTGATAGGTTTCAGTCTTGTAGCTGCTGCATTGGATCTTGGTGACCAGTCTGACTGAGACCATATTCAAGGTGTGGTCTGACCACAGCATGTACAGTTTAAGTGTGATATCCTTTTAACTATTGTTTTAGCTATATGCTAAACCCTTCTGTTTGCCCTCTTTATTCCGTATCAAGTTTTATCTATTTTATAGGTCTCTGGCCACTTCCTCAGAATCAGCTGCTCCTCTTAGTTTGGTGCTCTCTTAATTTGGCCAGTTTCCATTGAGCTTCTAAATTAGTCATTTATACAAATAAATCATAGGGGCCTTAACACTCATGCTTAGAGCACTCCCATTTGATACTTGCCTCTTCTACTGATCATGACAATATTCTCTTCAACAGTTACTCATCCTTCCTATTCATTCATTTCTCAGGTTTTGCACAGTCTCTTAAATTTAAAGTAGCAGTCTTTCTTGTAGACTTCAAAACATTTTGCAAGTTTGAATACATTATACTGTAGATCTCTTCCCCCAGTCTCACTTACAATTGCACTCTCTCAATCCTCTCTGGCCTTCTGTTGACATTTCTGCAGCTATCGATCTGCTCAACTACACCCTCACCTCCACCTTTGATGCCCTTGCCCCCATTAAAACCATTACTTTCTCTCACCCTGGCATGGCCCTCATCTCTGCTCCCTTAAATCCAAGGGATTCAACTTTGAATGATATGGCAGACAAGTGGCTTAACCATTCACTGCCAGATTTGACTCTGCCACATAAAACACTTTGCTTTATAGGGCCTTTTCCCTCATCTGCGAAAACTGCTTACTATTCCAGGATCCTGGAATGCAAAGGTAACCCTGACGGCTTTTCTTTACTGCAAGCTATCTTCAGTTCCGAAGAAGGGTCACTGACCCGAAACGTTAACTCTGCTTCTCTTTCCACAGATGCTGCCAGACCTGCTGAGTGACTCCAGCATTTCTTGTTTTTGTTTCAGATTTCCAGCATCCGCAGTATTTTGCTTTTATCTTCTTAAATGCTTCTCCCAGTCTCCTGTTAATTGTGTATCAATTGTTTAATTATATGCAGATGGAGGGCATTAGTCAGCTTTTCACTTGAGCACATATCAGGAGACATTTACTGAAACTCTGATGTGGTTGAGTTAAGTGTATGCTTGTAGTGTTTTACTCTCTAAATAACTGTTTAGACTGTACAAAGATTGACTCCAGTATTATCCTTCAACTGGCTTTCTGGAATATAACATAATCTCCACCCTCGCCTCCAATAAGTGCAAGGAGTGCATTGATTTCTTTGTCAACAAGATTGAGACCTTTGCCGTTTCCCTCCCTTCCCTTAGCTGACATTGCCAAGCATCCCCCCCCCCTGTCTCTGTCTCTCTCTCTCTCTCTCTCTCTCTCTCTCTCTCTCTCTCTCCACTGTCTCTCTCTCTCTCTCTCTCTCTCTCTGTCTGTCTGTCTGTCTGTCTCTCTCTCTCTCTCTCTCTCTCTCTCTCTCTGTCTCTCTCCACTCACTCTCACTCTCTCTCTCTCTCTCTCTCTCTCCACTGTCTCTCTCTCTCTCTCCACTGTCTCTCTCTCTCTCTCCA
>NW_027141438.1:44381-46881 GCF_036365525.1 Heterodontus francisci
AGAGAGAAAGAGTGAAGAGAGATTGAGTGAATGGAGAGAGAGAGAGAGAGAGAAAAGAGAGTTTGAGTGTATGGTGAGAGAGAGAGAGAGACAAGAGAGTTTGAGTGAGTGGAGAGAGAGAGAGAAGAGAGATTGATTGAATGGAGGGAAGAGTCAGAGAGAAGAGAGATTGAGTGAATGGAGAGAGAGAGAGAGAAGAGAGATTGAGTGAATGGGGAGAGAGAGAGAGAGAGAGAGAGAGAGAGAGAGATTGAGTGAATGGAGAGAGAGAGAGAGAGAGAAGCGAGATTGAGTGAATGGAGAGAGAGAGAAAGAGAGAGAGAGAGAGAAGTGAGATTGAGTGAATGGAGAGAGAGAGAGAGAGAGAGTGAGATTGCGTGAATGGAGAGAGAGAGAGGGAGAGGGAGAGATGTCAAAAGCGAGAGAGAGAATAGAGATTGAGTGAATGGCGAGAGTGAGTGAAGAGAGATTGAGTGAATGGAGAGAGACAGTGAGAGAGAGAAGAGAGATTGAGTGAATTGGAGAGAGAGATAGAGAAGAGAGATTGAGTGAATGGAGAGAGAGAGAGAGAGAAGAGTGATTGAGTGAATGGGAGGAAGAGAGAGAGAGAGAGAGAGATTGAGTGAATGGAGAGAGAGAGAGAGAGAGAAGAGAGACTGAGTGAATGGAGAGAGAGAGAGAGAGAGAGAGAGAGAGAGAGAGAGAGAGAGAGAGGAGAAATTGAGTGAATGGAGAGAGAGAGAGAGACAGAAAAGCAATTGAGTGAATGGAGAGAGAGAGAGAGAGAGAGAAGAGAGATTGAGCGAATGGAGACACAGAGAGAGTTAGAGAGAAGGTGAGATTGAGTGATTGGAGAGAGAAGAGAGAGAGAGGGAGATAGAGAGAGAGGGATAGAGAGAAAGGGAGAGAAGAGAGATTGAGTGAATAGAGAGAGAGAGAGAGAGAGAGAGAGAGGAGAGATTGAGTGTTTGGAGAGAGAGAGAAGAGAGATTGAGTGACTGGAGAGAGAGAGAGAGAGAGAGAAGAGAGATTGAGTGAATGGACAGAGAGAGCGAGAGAGAGAGAGAGAGATATTGAAGAGATATTGAGTGAATGGAGAGAGAAGGAGGGAGAGAGAGAGAAGAGAGTTTGAGTGAATGGAGAGAATGCGAGAGAGAGACAGAGGAGAAAGATTGAGTGAATGGAGAGAGAGAGAGAGAAAGAGTGAAGAGAGATTGAGTGAATGGAGAGAGGGAGAGAGGGAGAGAGAGAGAGAGAGAGAGAGAGAAAGTGAATAGAGGTTGAGTGAATGGAGCGAGAACGAGAGAGAGAGAGATTGAGTGAATGGAGGGAGAGGGATTAGAGATTGAGTGAATGGGAGAGAGAGAGAGAGAGAGAGAAGAGAGACTGTGTGAATGGAGAGAGAGAGAGAGAGAGAAGAGAGAGAGAGAAGAGAGATTGAGAGAATGGAAAGAGAGAGAGAGATAGAGAAGAGAGATTGAGTGAATGGAGAGAGAGAGAGAGAGAGAAGGGAGATTGAGTGAATGGTGAGAGAGAGAGAGAGAGAGAAGAGAGATTGACTGAATGGACAGAGAGAGCGAGAGAGAGAGAGAGAGAGAGAGAGAGAAGAGAGATTGAGTGAATGGAGAGAGAGAGGGAGGGAGAGAGAGAGAAGAGAGATTGAGTGAATGGAGTGAGAGAGAGAGAGAGAGAAGTGAGATTGAGTGAATGGAGAGAGAGAGAGAGAAGAGAGATTGTTTGAATGGAGAGAGAGAGAGAGAGAAGAAAGACTGAGTGAATGGAGAGAGAGAGAGAGAGAGAGAGATTGAGTGAATGGAGAGAGTGAGAGAGAGAAGAGTGATTGAGTGATATGGGGGAGGGAAGAGAGAGAGAGAGAGAGAGATTGAGTGAATGGAGAGAGAGAGAGAGAGAGAAGAGAGACTGAGTGAATGGAGAGAGAGAGAGAGAGAGAGAGAGAGGAGAGATTGATTGAATGGAGAGAGAGAGAGAGACAGAAAAGCAATAGAGTGAATGGAGAGAGAGAGAGAGAGAGAGAGAGAGAAGAGAGATTGAGCGAATGGAGACACAGAGAGAGTTAGAGAGAGAGTGAGATTGAGTGAATGGAGAGAGAAGAGAGAGAGAGAGAGATAGAGCGAGAGGGATAGAGAGAAAGGGAGAGAAGAGAGATTGAGTGAATAGAGAGAGAGAGAGAGAGAGAGAGAGAGAGAGGAGAGATTGAGTGTTTGGAGAGAGAGAGAAGAGAGATTGAGTGAATGGAGTGAGAGAGAGAGAGAGAGAAGAGAGATTGTTTGAATGGAGAGAGAGAGAATAGAGACTGAGTGAATGGAGAGAGACAGTGAGAGAGAGGAGAGAGATTGAGTGAATGGATAGAGAGCGAGAGAGAGAGAGATTGAGTGAATGGAGAAAGAGGGATTAGAGATTGAGTGAATGGAGAGAGAGAGAGAGAGAGAAGAGAGATTGTGTGAATGGAGAGAGAGAGAGAGAGAGAAGCGAGCGAGAG
>NW_027141438.1:49381-66881 GCF_036365525.1 Heterodontus francisci
GAGAGAGAGAGAGAGAGAGAGAGAAGAGAGATTGAGTTAATGGAGAGAGAGGGAGGGAGAGAGAGAGAAGAGATATTGAGTGAATGGAGTGAGAGAGAGAGAGAGAGAAGTGACATTGAGTGAATGGAGAGAGAGAGAGAGAGAAGAGAGATTGTTTGAATGGAGAGAGAGAGAGAGAGAGAAGAGAGACTGAGTGAATGGAGAGAGACAGTGAGAGAGAGAAGAGAGATTGAGTGAATGGATAGAGAGCGAGAGAGAGAGAGAGATTGAGTGAATGGAGAAAGAGGGATTAGAGATGAGTGAATGGAGGAGAGAGAGAGAGAGAAGAGAGATTGTGTGAATGGAGAGAGAGAGAGAGAGAGAGAAGCGAGCGAGAGAAGAGAGATTGAGTGAATGGAGAAAGAGAGAGAGAGAAGAGAGATTGAGTGAATGGAGAGAGAGAGGGAGAGAGAGCGAGAGAGAGAGAGAGAGAGAGAGAGAGAGAGAGAGAGAGAGAGAGAGAGGAGAGATTGAGTGTTTGGATAGAGAGAGAGAGAGAGAAGTGTGATTGAGCGAATGGAGAGAGAGAGAGAAGAGAGATTGAGTGAATGGACAGAGAGAGCAAGAGAGAGAGAGAGAGATAGAGCAGAGAGATTGAGTGAATGGAGAGAGAGGGAGGGAGAGAGAGAGAGAGGAGAGATTGAGGTGAATGGAGAGAGAGAGAGAGAGAGAGAGAGGAGAGATTGAGTGAATGGAGAGAGAGAGAGAGAGACAGAGGAGAGAGATTGAGTGAATGGAGAGAGAGAGAGAGAGAGAGAGAGAGAAGAGAGATTGAGTGGCTGGAGAGAGAGAGAGAAGAGAGATTGAGTGAATGGAGAGAGGGAGAGGGAGAGAGAGAGATTGAGTGAATGGAGAGAGAGAGAGAAAGAGTGAAGAGAGATTGACGTGAATGGAGAGAGAGAGAGAGAGAGTAAAGAGAGATTGAGTGAATGGTGAGAGAGAGAGAGAGAGAGAGAGAGAGAGAGAGAGAAGAGAGATTGATTGAATGGAGAGAGAGACAGAGAGAAGAGAGATTGAGTGAATGGAGAGAGAGAGAGAGAAGAGAGATTGAGTGAATGGGGAGAGAGAGAGAGAGAGAGAGAGAGAGAGAGAGAGAGAGAGAGAGAGAGCGATTGAGTGAATGGAGAGAGAGAGAGAGAGAAGAGAGATTGTGTGAATGGACAGTGAGAGCGAGAGAGAGAGAGAGAGAGAGAGATAGAGAGAATAGAGATTGAGTGATTGGAGAGAGAGAGAGAGAGAGAAAAGAGAGATTGAGTGTATGGTGAGAGAGAGAGAGAGAGAGAGAAGAGAGTTTGAGTGAATGGAGAGAGAGAGAGAAGAGAGATTGATTGAATGGAGAGAAGAGTCAGAGAGAAGAGAGATTGAGTGAATGGAGAGAGAGAGAGAGAGAGAGAGAGAAAGAGAGCTTGAGTGTATGGTGAGAGAGAGAGAGAGAGAGAAGAGAGTTTGAGTGAATGGAGAGAGAGAGAGAAGAGAGATTGATTGAATGGAGAGAAGAGTCAGAGAGAAGAGAGATTGAGTGAATGGAGAGACAGAGATAGAAGAGAGATTGAGTGAATGGGGAGAGAGAGAGAGAGAAAAGAGAGATTGAGTGAATGGAGAGAGAAAGAAAGAGAGAGAGAGACAGAAGAGAGATTGAGTGAATGGAGTAGAGAGAGCGTGAGAGAGTGAGATTGCGTGAATGGAGAGAGAGAGAGTGAGAGGGAGAGGTGTCAAAAGCGAGAGAGAGAATAGAGATTGAGTGAATGGAGACAGTGAGAGAGAGAAGAGATATTGAGTGAATGAGAGAGAGAGAGACAAGAGAGATTGAGTGAATGGAGAGAGAGAGAGAAGAGTGATTGAGTGAATGGGGAGGAAGAGAGAGAGAGAGAGAGAGAGAGATTGAGTGAATGGAGAGAGAGAGAGAGAGAAGAGAGACTGAGTGAATGGAGAGAGAGAGAGAGAGAGAGAGGAGAGATTGAGTGAATGGAGAGAGAGAGAGAGAGAGAGAGAGAGAGAAGAGAGATTGAGTGAATGGAGAAAGAGAGAGAGAGAAAAAAGCAATTGAGTGAATGGAGAGAGAGAGAGAGAGAGAGAGAGAAGAGAGATTGAGCGAATGGAGAGACAGAGAGAGTTAGAGAGAAGGTGAGATTGAGTGAATGGAGAGAGAGAGAGAGAGAGAGAGGGATAGAGAGAAAGGGAGAGAACAGAGATTGAGTGAATGAAGAGAGAGAGAGAGAGAGAGAGAGAGAGAGAGAGAGGAGAGATTGAGTGTTTGGAGAGAGAGAGAAGAGAGATTGAGTGAATGGAGAGAGAGAGAGAGAGAGAGAAGAGATATTGAAGAGATATTGAGTGAATGGAGAGTGAAGGAGGAGAGGAGAGAGAGAGAGAGAGATTGAGTGAATGGAGAGAATGCGAGAGATAGACAGAGGAGAGAGATTGAGTGAATGGAGAGAGAGAGAGAGAGAGAAAGAGAGAGAGAAGAGAGATTGAGTGGCTGGAGAGAGAGAGAGAGAAGAGAGATTGAGAGAATGGAGAGAGGAAGCGGGAGAGAGATGAGATTGAGTGAATGGAGAGAGAGAGAGAGAAAGAGTGAAGAGAGATTGAGTGAATGGAGAGAGGGAGAGAGGGAGAGAGAGAGAGAGAGAGTGAGAGTGAATAGATGTTGAGTGAATGGAGCGAGAGCGAGAGAGAGAGAGATTGAGTGAATGGAGGTAGAGGGATTAGAGATTGAGTGAATGGAGAGAGAGAGAGAGAGAGAGAGAAGAGAGACTGTGTGAATGGAGAGAGAGAGAGAGAGAGAGAGAGAGAGAAGAGAGATTGAGTGAATGGTGAGAGAGAGAGAGAAGAGAGATTGAGTGAATGGACAGAGAGAGCGAGAGAGAGAGAGAGAGAGAGAGAGAGAAGAGAGATTGAGTTAATGGAGAGAGAGGGAGGGAGAGAGAGAGAAGAGATATTGAGTGAATGGAGTGAGAGAGAGAGAGAGAGAAGTGACATAGAGTGAATGGAGAGAGAGAGAGAGAAGAGAGATTGTTTGAATGGAGAGAGAGAGAGAGAGAGAAGAGAGACTGAGTGAATGGAGAGAGACAGTGAGAGAGAGAAGAGAGATTGAGTGAATGGATAGAGAGCGAGAGAGAGAGAGAGATTGAGTGAATGGAGAAAGAGGGATTAGAGATTGAGTGAATGGAGAGAGAGAGAGAGAAGAGAGATTGTGTGAATGGAGAGAGAGAGAGAGAGAGAGAAGCGAGCGAGAGAAGAGAGATTGAGTGAATGGAGAAAGAGAGAGAGAGAAGAGAGATTGAGTGAATGGAGAGAGAGAGGGAGAGAGAGCGAGAGAGAGAGAGAGAGAGAGAGAGAGAGAGAGAGAGAGAGAGAGAGAGGAGAGATTGAGTGTTTGGATAGAGAGAGAGAGAGAGAAGTGTGATTGAGCGAATGGAGAGAGAGAGAGAAGAGAGATTGAGTGAATGGACAGAGAGAGCAAGAGAGAGAGAGAGAGATAGAGCAGAGAGATTGAGTGAATGGAGAGAGAGAGGGAGGGAGAGAGAGAGAGAGGAGAGATTGAGTGAATGGAGAGAGAGAGAGAGAGAGAGAGAGGAGAGATTGAGTGAATGGAGAGAGACGAGAGAGAGACAGAGGAGAGAGATTGAGTGAATGGAGAGAGAGAGAGAGAGAGCGAGAGAGAGAAGAGAGATTGAGTGGCTGGAGAGAGAGAGAGAAAGAGAGATTGAGTGAATGGAGAGAGGGAGAGGGAGAGAGAGAGATTGAGTGAATGGAGAGAGAGAGACGAAGAGTGAAGAGAGATTGAGTGAATGGAGAGAGAGAGAGAGAGAGAGTAAAGAGAGATTGAGTGAATGGTGAGAGAGAGAGAGAGAGAGAGAGAGAGAGAGAGAGAGAAGAGAGATTGATTGAATGGAGAGAGAGACAGAGAGAAGAGAGATTGAGTGAATGGAGAGAGAGAGAGAGAAGAGAGATTGAGTGAATGGGGAGAGAGAGAGAGAGAGAGAGAGAGAGAGAGAGAGAGAGAGAGAGAGAGAGCGATTGAGTGATTGGAGAGAGAGAGAGAGAGAAGAAGAGAGATTGTGTGAATGGACAGTGAGAGCGAGAGAGAGAGAGAGAGAGAGAGATAGAGAGAATAGAGATTGAGTGATTGGAGAGAGAGAGAGAGACGAGAAAAGAGAGATTGAGTGTATGGTGAGAGAGAGAGAGAGAGAGAGAAGAGAGTTTGAGTGAATGGAGAGAGAGAGAGAAGAGAGATTGATTGAATGGAGAGAAGAGTCAGAGAGAAGAGAGATTGAGTGAATGGAGAGAGAGAGAGAGAGAGAGAGAGAAAAGAGAGCTTGAGTGTATGGTGAGAGAGAGAGAGAGAGAGACGAGAGTTTGAGTGAATGGAGAGAGAGAGAGAAGAGAGATTGATTGAATGGAGAGAAGAGTCAGAGAGAAGAGAGATTGAGTGAATGGAGAGACAGAGATAGAAGAGAGATTGAGTGAATGGGGAGAGAGAGAGAGAGAAAAGAGAGATTGAGTGAATGGAGAGAGAAAGAAAGAGAGAGAGAGACAGAAGAGAGATTGAGTGAATGGAGAGAGAGAGCGTGAGAGAGTGAGATTGCGTGAATGGAGAGAGAGAGAGTGAGAGGGAGAGGTGTCAAAAGCGAGAGAGAGAATAGAGATTGAGTGAATGGAGACAGTGAGAGAGAGAAGAGATATTGAGTGAATGGAGAGAGAGAGGAGACAAGAGAGATTGAGTGAATGGAGAGAGAGAGAGAAGTGTGATTGAGTGAATGGGGAGGAAGAGAGAGAGAGAGAGAGAGAGAGATTGAGTGAATGGAGAGAGAGAGAGAGAGAAGAGAGACTGAGTGAATGGAGAGAGAGAGAGAGAGAGAGAGAGGAGAGATTGAGTGAATGGAGAGAGAGAGAGAGAGAGAGAGAGAGAGAAGAGAGATTGAGTGAATGGAGAAAGAGAGAGAGAGAAAAAAGCAATTGAGTGAATGGAGAGAGAGAGAGAGAGAGAGAAGCGAGATTGAGCGAATGGAGAGACAGAGAGAGTTAGAGAGAAGGTGAGATTGAGTGAATGGAGAGAGAGAGAGAGAGAGAGAGGGATAGAGAGAAAGGGAGAGAACAGAGATTGAGTGAATGAAGAGAGAGAGAGAGAGAGAGAGAGAGAGAGAGAGAGGAGAGATTGAGTGTTTGGAGAGAGAGAGAAGAGAGATTGAGTGAATGGAGAGAGAGAGAGAGAGAGAGAAGAGATATTGAAGAGATATTGAGTGAATGAGAGTGAAGGAGGGAGAGAGAGAGAAGAGAGATTGAGTGAATGGAGAGAATGCGAGAGATAGACAGAGGAGAGAGATTGAGTGAATGGAGAGAGAGAGAGAGAGAGAAAGAGAGAGAGAAGAGAGATTGAGTGGCTGGAGAGAGAGAGAGAGAGAAGAGAGATTGAGAGAGATGGAGAGAGGAAGCGGGAGAGAGAGAGATTGAGTGAATGGAGAGAGAGAGAGAGAAAGAGTGAAGAGAGATTGAGTGAATGGAGAGAGGGAGAGAGGGAGAGAGAGAGAGAGAGAGTGAGAGTGAATAGATGTTGAGTGAATGGAGCGAGAGCGAGAGAGAGAGAGATTGAGTGAATGGAGGTAGAGGGATTAGAGATTGAGTGAATGGAGAGAGAGAGAGAGAGAGAGAGAAGAGAGACTGTGTGAATGGAGAGAGAGAGAGAGAGAGAGAGAGAGAGAGAAGAGGACAGAGAGAAGAGAGATAGAGAGAATGGAAAGAGAGAGAGAGAGAGAGAGAAGAGAGATTGAGTGAATGGAGAGAGAGAGAGAGAGAGAAAGAGAGAGAGAAGAGAGATTGAGTGGCTGGAGAGAGAGAGAGAGAAGAGAGATTGAGAGAATGGAGAGAGGAAGCGGGAGAGAGAGAGATTGAGTGAATGGAGAGAGAGAGAGAGAAAGAGTGAAGAGAGATTGAGTGAATGGAGAGAGGGAGAGAGGGAGAGAGAGAGAGAGAGAGTGAGAGTGAATAGATGTTGAGTGAATGGAGCGAGAGCGAGAGAGAGAGAGATTGAGTGAATGGAGGTAGAGGGATTAGAGATTGAGTGAATGGAGAGAGAGAGAGAGAGAGAGAAGAGAAGAGAGACTGTGTGAATGGAGAGAGAGAGAGAGAGAGAGAGAGAAGAGACAGAGAGAAGAGAGATTGAGAGAATGGAAAGAGAGAGAGAGAGAGAGAGAGAGAGAAGAGAGATTGAGTGAATGGTGAGAGAGAGAGAGAAGAGAGATTGAGTGAATGGACAGAGAGAGCGAGAGAGAGAGAAGAGAGAGAGAGAGAGAGAGAGAAGAGAGATTGAGTAATGGAGAGAGAGGAGGGAGAGAGAGAGAAGAGATATTGAGTGAATGGAGTGAGAGAGAGAGAGAGAGAAAGTGACATTGAGTGAATGGAGAGAGAGAGAGAGAAGAGAGATTGTTTGAATGGAGAGAGAGAGAGAGAGAAGAGAGACTGAGTGAATGGAGAGAGACAGTGAGAGAGAGAAGAGAGATTGAGTGAATGGATAGAGAGCGAGAGAGAGAGAGATTGAGTGAATGGAGAAAGAGGGATTAGAGATTGAGTGAATGGAGAGAGAGAGAGAGAAGAGAGATTGTGTGAATGGAGAGAGAGAGAGAGAGAGAGAAGCGAGCGAGAGAAGAGAGATTGAGTGAATGGAGAAAGAGAGAGAGAGAAGAGAGATTGAGTGAATGGAGAGAGAGAGGGAGAGAGAGCGAGAGAGAGAGAGAGAGACTACGAGAGAGAGAGAGAGAGAGAGAGAGAGAGAGAGGAGAGATTGAGTGTTTGGATAGAGAGAGAGAGAGAGAAGTGTGATTGAGCGAATGGAGAGAGAGAGAGAAGAGAGATTGAGTGAATGGACAGAGAGAGCAAGAGAGAGAGAGAGAGATAGAGCAGAGAGATTGAGTGAATGGAGAGAGAGGGAGGGAGAGAGAGAGAGAGGAGAGATTGAGTGAATGGAGAGAGAGAGAGAGGAGAGAGAGGAGAGATTGAGTGAATGGAGAGAGAGAGAGAGAGACAGAGGAGAGAGATTGAGTGAATGGAGAGAGAGCGAGAGAGAGAGAGAGAGAGAGAGAGATTGAGTGGCTGGAGAGAGAGAGAGAAGAGAGATTGAGTGAATGGAGAGAGGGAGAGGGAGAGAGAGAGCTGAGCGTGAATGGAGAGAGAGAGAGAAGAGTGAGAGAGATTGAGTGAATGGAGAGAGAGAGAGAGAGAGTAAGAGAGATGAGTGAAGGTGAGCGAGAGAGAGAGAGAGAGAGAGAGAGAGAGAGAGAGAAGAGAGATTGATTGAATGGAGAGAGAGACAGAGAGAAGAGAGATTGAGTGAATGGAGAGAGAGAGAGAGAAGAGAGATTGAGTGAATGGGGAGAGAGAGAGAGAGAGAGAGAGAGAGAGAGAGGAGAGAGAGAGAGAGAGAGAGCGATTGAGTGAATGGAGAGAGAGAGAGAGAGAAGAGAGATTGTGTGAATGGACAGTGAGAGCGAGAGAGAGAGAGAGAGAGAGGAGATAGAGAGAATAGAGATTGAGTGATTGGAGAGAGAGAGAGAGAGAGAAAAGAGAGATTGAGTGTATGGTGAGAGAGAGAGAGAGAGAGAGAAGAGAGTTTGAGTGAATGGAGAGAGAGAGAGAGAAGAGAGATTGATTGAATGGAGAGAAGAGTCAGAGAGAAGAGAGATTGAGTGAATGGAGAGAGAGAGAGAGAGAGAGAGAGAAAAGAGAGCTTGAGTGTATGGTGAGAGAGAGAGATGAGAGAGAAGAGAGTTTGAGTGAATGGAGAGAGAGAGAGAAGAGAGATTGATTGAATGGAGAGAAGAGTCAGAGAGAAGAGAGATTGAGTGAATGGAGAGACAGAGATAGAAGAGAGATTGAGTGAATGGGGAGAGAGAGAGAGAGAAAAGAGAGATTGAGTGAATGGAGAGAGAAAGAAAGAGAGAGAGAGACAGAAGAGAGATTGAGTGAATGGAGAGAGAGAGCGTGAGAGAGTGAGATTGCGTGAATGGAGAGAGAGAGAGAGTGAGAGGGAGAGGTGTCAAAAGCGAGAGAGAGAATAGAGATTGAGTGAATGGAGACAGTGAGAGAGAGAAGAGATATTGAGTGAATGGAGAGAGAGAGAGACAAGAGAGATTGAGTGAATGGAGAGAGAGAGAGAGAGTGATTGAGTGAATGGGGAGGAAGAGAGAGAGAGAGAGAGAGAGATTGAGTGAATGGAGAGAGAGAGAGAGAGAAGAGAGACTGAGTGAATGGAGAGAGAGAGAGAGAGAGAGAGGAGAGATTGAGTGAATGGAGAGAGAGAGAGAGAGAGAGAGAGAGAGAAGAGAGATTGAGTGAATGGAGAAAGAGAGAGAGAGAAAAAAGCAATTGAGTGAGATGGAGAGAGAGAGAGAGAGAGAGAAGAGAGATTGAGCGAATGGAGAGACAGAGAGAGAGTTAGAGAGAAGGTGAGATTGAGTGAATGGAGAGAGAGAGAGAGAGAGAGAGGGATAGAGAGAAAGGGAGAGAACAGAGATTGAGTGAATGAAGAGAGAGAGAGAGAGAGAGAGAGAGAGAGAGAGAGAGGAGAGATTGAGTGTTTGGAGAGAGAGAGAAGAGAGATTGAGTGAATGGAGAGAGAGAGAGAGAGAGAGAAGAGATATTGAAGAGATATTGAGTGAATGGAGAGTGAAGGAGGGAGAGAGAGAGAAGAGAGATTGAGTGAATGGAGAGAATGCGAGAGATAGACAGAGGAGAGAGATTGAGTGAATGGAGAGAGAGAGAGAGAGAGAAAGAGAGAGAGAAGAGAGATTGAGTGGCTGGAGAGAGAGAGAGAGAAGAGAGATTGAGAGAATGGAGAGAGGAAGCGGGAGAGAGAGAGATTGAGTGAATGGAGAGAGAGAGAGAGAAAGAGTGAAGAGAGATTGAGTGAATGGAGAGAGGGAGAGAGGGAGAGAGAGAGAGAGAGAGTGAGAGTGAATAGATGTTGAGTGAATGGAGCGAGAGCGAGAGAGAGAGAGATTGAGTGAATGGAGGTAGAGGGATTAGAGATTGAGTGAATGGAGAGAGAGAGAGAGAGAGAGAGAAGAGAGACTGTGTGAATGGAGAGAGAGAGAGAGAGAGAGAGAGAGAGAAGAGACAGAGAGAAGAGAGATTGAGAGAATGGAAAGAGCCGAGAGAGAGAGAGAGAAGAGAGATTGAGTGAATGGTGAGAGAGAGAGAGAAGAGAGATTGAGTGAATGGACAGAGAGAGCGAGAGAGAGAGAGAGAGAGAGAGAGAGAAGAGAGATTGAGTGAATGGAGAGAGAGGGAGGGAGAGAGAGAGAAGAGAGATTGAGTGAATGGAGTGAGAGAGAGAGAGAGAGAAGTGACATTGAGTGAATGGAGAGAGAGAGAGAGAAGAGAGATTGTTTGAATGGAGAGAGAGAGAGAGAGAGAAGAGAGACTGAGTGAATGGAGAGAGACAGTGAGAGAGAGAAGAGAGATTGAGTGAATGGATAGAGAGCGAGAGAGAGAGAGATTGAGTGAATGGAGAAAGAGGGATTAGAGATTGAGTGAATGGAGAGAGAGAGAGAGAAGAGAGATTGTTGTGAATGGAGAGAGAGAGAGAGAGAGAAGCGAGCGAGAGAAGAGAGATTGAGTGAATGGAGAAAGAGAGAGAGAGAAGAGAGATTGAGTGAATGGAGAGAGAGAGGGAGAGAGAGCGAGAGAGAGAGAGAGAGAGAGAGAGAGAGAGAGAGAGAGAGAGAGAGAGGAGAGATTGAGTGTTTGGATAGAGAGAGAGAGAGAGAGAAGTGTGATTGAGCGAATGGAGAGAGAGAGAGAGAAGAGAGATTGAGTGAATGGACAGAGAGAGCAAGAGAGAGAGAGAGAGATAGAGCAGAGAGATTGAGTGAATGGAGAGAGAGGGAGGGAGAGAGAGAGAGAGGAGAGATTGAGTGAATGGAGAGAGAGAGAGAGAGAGAGACAGAGGAGAGAGATTGAGTGAATGGAGAGAGAGAGAGAGAGAGAGAGAGAGAGAGGGAGAGAAGAGAGATTGAGTGGCTGGAGAGAGAGAGAGAGAAGATTGAGTGAATGGAGAGAGGGAGAGGGAGAGAGAGAGATTGAGTGAATGGAGAGAGAGAGAGAAAGAGAGAAGAAAGATTGAGTGAATGGAGAGAGAGAGAGAGAGAGAGAGTAAAGAGAGATTGAGTGAATGGTGAGAGAGAGAGAGAGAGAGAGAGAGAAGAGAGATTGATTGAATGGAGAGATAGACCAGAGAGAAGAGAGATTGAGTGAATGGAGAGAGAGAGAGAGAAGAGAGATTGAGGTGAATGGGGAGAGAGAGAGAGAGAGAGAGAGAGAGCGATTGAGTGAATGGAGGGAGAGAGAAGAGAGATTGAGTGAATGGACAGTGAGAGCGAGAGAGAGAGAGAGAGATAGAGAGATTAGAGATTGAGTGATTGGAGAGACAGAGAGAGATAGAGAGAGAGAGAGATAGAGAGAGAGGGAGAGAGGAGATTGGGTGAATGGAGAGAGAGAGGGAGAGAGAGAGTTAGAGAGAGAGTGAGAGTGAATAGAGATTGAGGTGAATGGTGAGAGAGAGAGAGAGAAGAGAGATTGAGTGAATGGAGAGAGAGAGAGAAGAGAGATTGAGTGAATGGAGAGAGAGAGAGAGAGAAGAGAGATTGAGTGAATGGACAGTGAGAGCGAGAGAGAGAGATAGAGAGAGAGAGAGAGAGAGGAGAGATTGAGTGAATGGAGAGAGAGAGAGAGAGAGAGAGAGAGAAAATCAATTGAGTGAATGGAGAGAGAGAGAGTGAGAGAGAAGAGAGATTGAGTGAATGGAGAGAGAGAGAGAGATAGAGAGAGAGAGAGAGAGAGAGAGAGAGAGAGAGAGAGGGAGAGAAGAGATTGACTGAATGGAGAAGAGAGAGAGAGAGAGAAAAGCAATGAGTGAATGGAGAGAGAGATAGAGAGAGAGAGAGTAGAGAGATTGAGTGAATGGAGAAATGGAGAGAGATAGAGAGAGAGTGAGATTGATGTGAATGGAGAGAGAGAGAGAGAGATAGAGAGAGAGAGAGAGAGAGATTGAGAGAGAGGGAGAGAAGAGATTGAGTGAATGGAGAGAGAGAGAGAGGGAGAGAGAGAGAGAGATAGAGATTGAGAGTGAACAGAGATTGAGTGAATGGAGCGAGAGCGAGAGAGAGAGAGAGAGATTGAGTGAATGGAGAGAGAGGGATTAGAGATTGAGTGAATGGAGAGAGAGAGAGAGAGAGAAGAGAGATTGTGTGAATGGGAGAGAGAGAGAGAGAGAAGCAAGAGAGAGAAGAGAGATTGAGTGAATGGAGAAAGAGAGAGAGAGACAGAGAGAGAGAAGAGAGATTGAGTGAATGGAGAGAGAGAGAGAGAGAGAGAGAGGGATGAGAGAGAGAGAGAGAGAGAGAGAGAGAGAGAGAGGAGAGATTGAGTGTTTGGAGAGAGAGAGAGAGAGAGAGAGATTGAGTGAATGGAGAGAGAGAGAGAGAGAGAGAGAGAGAGAGAGAAAAGAGAGATTGAGTGAATGGTGAGAGAGAGAGAGGGAGAGAGAGAGAGAGAAAGAGATTGAGAGTGAACAGAGATTGAGTGAATGGAGCGAGAGCGAGAGAGAGAGAGAGATTGAGTGAATGGAGAGAGAGGGATTAGAGATTGAGTGAATGGAGAGAGAGAGAGAGAGAGAAGAGAGATTGTGTGAATGGAGAGAGAGAGAGAGAGAGAGAGAAGCAAGAGAGAGAAGAGAGATTGAGTGAATGGAGAGAGAGAGAGAGAGAAAGAGAAGAGAGATTGAGTGAATGGAGAGAGAGAGAGAAGAGAGATTGAGTGAATGGAGAGAGAGAGAGAGGGAAAGAGAAGAGAGATTGAGTGAATGGAGAGAGAGAGAGAGAAGGGAGATTGAGTGAATGGAGAGAGAGAGAGAGATGAGAGATTGAGTGAATGGAGAGAGAGAGAGAGAGAGAGAGAGAAGAGAGATTGAGTGAATGGGGAGGAAGAGAGAGAGAGAGAGATTGAGTGAATGGAGAGAGAGTGAGAGAGAAAAGAGACTGAGTGAATGGAGAGAGAGAGAGAGAGAGAGAGAAGAGAGATTGAGATGGACAGTGTGAGCGAGAGAGAGAGATAGAGAGAGAGAGAGAGAGGAGAGATTGAGTGAATGGAGAGAGAGAGAGAGAGAGAGAAAAGCAATTGAGTGGAATGGAGAGAGAGAGAGTGAGAGAAGAGAGATTGAGTGAATGGAGAGAGAGGGAGAGAGAGAAGAGAGACTGAGTGAATGGAGAGAGACAGTGAGAGTGAGAAGAGAGATTGAGTGAATGGATAGAGAGCGAGAGAGAGAGAGATTGAGTGAATGGAGAAAGAGGGATTAGAGATTGAGTGAATGGAGAGAGAGAGAGAGAGAGAGAAGAGAGATTGTGTGAATGGAGAGAGAGAGAGAGAGAGAGAAGCGAGCGAGAGAAGAGAGATTGAGTGAATGGAGAAAGAGAGAGAGAGAAGAGAGATTGAGTGAATGGAGGAGAGAGAGGGAGAGAGAGCGAGAGAGAGAGAGAGAGAGAGAGAGAGAGAGGAGAGATTGAGTGTTTGGATAGAGAGAGAGAGAGAGAAGTGTGATTGAGCGAATGGAGAGAGAGAGAGAGAAGAGAGATTGAGTGAATGGACAGAGAGAGCAAGAGAGAGAGAGAGAGAGATAGAGCAGAGAGATTGAGTGAATGGAGAGAGAGGGAGGGAGAGAGAGAGAGAGAGGCGAGATTGAGTGAATGGAGAGAGAGAGAGAGAGAGAGACAGAGGAGAGAGATTGAGTGAATGGAGAGAGAGAGAGAGAGAGAGAGAGAGAGAGAGAGAGAGAGAGAGAGAGGGAGAGAAGAGAGATTGCGTGGCTGAGAGAGAGAGAGAGAAGAGAGAGATTGAGTGAGTGGAGAGAGGGAGAGGGAGAGAGAGAGATTGAGTGAATGGAGAGAGAGAGAGAAAGAGAGAAGAAAGATTGAGTGAATGGAGAGAGAGAGAGAGAGAGAGAGAGTAAAGAGAGATTGAGTGAATGGTGAGAGAGAGAGAGAGAGAGAGAGAGAGAGAGAAGAGAGATTGATTGAATGGAGAGAGAGACAGAGAGAAGAGAGATTGAGTGAATGGAGGAGAGAGAGAGAGAAGAGAGATTGAGTGAATGGGGAGAGAGAGAGAGAGAGAGAGAGAGAGCGATTGAGTGAATGGAGAGAGAGAGAAGAGAGATTGAGTGAATGGACAGTGAGAGCGAGAGAAGAGAGAGAGAGATAGAGAGAGAGGGAGAGAGGAGATTGGGTGAATGGAGAGAGAGAGGGAGAGAAAGAGTTAGAGAGGGAGTGAGAGTGAATAGAGATTGAGTGAATGGTGAGAGAGAGAGAGAGAAGAGAGATTGAGTGAATGGAGAGAGAGAGAGAAGAGAGATTGAGTGAATGGAGAGAGAGAGAGAGAAGAGATATTGAGTGAATGGACAGTGAGAGCGAGAGAGAGAGATAGAGAGAGAGAGAGAGAGAGGAGAGATTGAGTGAATGGAGAGAGAGAGAGAGAGAGAAAGAGAAGAGAGATTGAGTGAATGGAGCAGAGAGAGAGAAGAGAGATTGAGTGAATGGAGAGAGAGAGAGAGAGAAAGAGAAGAGAGATTGAGTGAATGGAGAGAGAGAGAGAGAAGAGAGATTGAGTGAATGGAGAGAGAGAGAGAGATGAGAGATTGAGTGAATGGTGAGAGAGAGAGAGAGAGAGAGATTGAGTGAATGAAGAGAGAGTGAGAGAGAAAAGAGACTGAGTGAATGGAGAGAGAGAGAGAGAGAAGAGAGATTGAGTGAATGGACAGTGAGAGCGAGAGTGAGAGATAGAGAGAGAGAGAGAGAGGAGAGATTGAGTGAATGGAGAGAGAGAGAGAGAGAGAGAAAAGCAATTGAGTGAATGGAGAGAGAGAGAGTGAGAGAAGAGAGATTGAGTGAATGGAGAGAGAGAGAGAGAGAGAAGAGAGACTGAGTGAATGGAGAGAGACAGTGAGAGAGAGAAGAGAGATTGAGTGAATGGATAGAGAGCGAGAGAGAGAGAGATTGAGTGAATGGAGAAAGAGGGATTAGAGATTGAGTGAATGGAGAGAGAGAGAGAGAGAGAAGAGAGATTGTGTGAATGGAGAGAGAGAGAGAGAGAGAGAAGCGAGCGAGAGAAGAGAGATTGAGTGAATGGAGAAAGAGAGAGAGCGAAGAGAGATTGAGTGAATGGAGAGAGAGAGGGAGAGAGAGCGAGAGAGAGAGAGAGAGAGAGAGAGAGAGGAGAGATTGAGTGTTTGGATAGAGAGAGAGAGAGAGAAGTGTGATTGAGCGAATGGAGAGAGAGAGAGAGAGAAGAGAGATTGAGTGAATGGACAGAGAGAGCAAGAGAGAGAGAGAGAGATAGAGCAGAGAGATTGAGTGAATGGAGAGAGAGGGAGGGAGAGAGAGAGAGAGGAGAGATTGAGTGAATGGAGAGAGAGAGAGAGAGAGACAGAGGGAGAGAGATTGAGTGAATGGAGAGACAGAGAGAGAAAGAGAGAGAGGGAGAGAAGAGAGATTGAGTGGCTGGAGAGAGAGAGAGAAGAGAGATTGAGTGAATGGAGAGAGGGAGAGGGAGAGAGAGAGATTGAGTGAATGGAGAGAGAGAGAGAAAGAGAGAAGAAAGATTGAGTGAATGGAGAGAGAGAGAGAGAGTAAAGAGAGATTGAGTGAATGGTGAGAGAGAGAGAGAGAGAGAGAGAGAGAGAAGAGAGATTGATTGAATGGAGAGAGAGACAGAGAGAAGAGAGATTGAGTGAATGGAGAGAGAGAGAGAGAAGAGAGATTGAGTGAATGGGGAGAGAGAGAGAGAGAGAGAGAGAGCGATTGAGTGAATGGAGAGAGAGAGAAGAGAGATTGAGTGAATGGACAGTGAGAGCGAGAGAGAGAGAGAGAGATAGAGAGAATAGAGATTGAGTGATTGGAGAGACAGAGAGAGATAGTGAGAGAGAGAGATAGAGAGAGAGGGAGAGAGGAGATTGGGTGAATGGAGAGAGAGAGAGGGAGAAGTGAATAGAGATTGAGTGAATGGTGAGAGAGAGAGAGAGAAGAGAGATTGAGTGAATGGAGAGAGAGAGAGAAGAGAGATTGAGTGAATGGAGAGAGAGAGAGAGAGAAGAGAGATTGAGTGAATGAACAGTGAGAGCGAGAGAGAGAGATAGAGAGAGAGAGAGAGAGGAGAGATTGAGTGAATGGAGAGAGAGAGAGAGAGAGAGAGAGAGGAAATCAATTGAGTGAATGGAGAGAGAGAGAGTGAGAGAGAAGAGAGATTGAGTGAATGGAGAGAGAGAGAGAGAGAGAGAAAAGCAATTGAGTGAATGGAGAGAGAGATAGAGAGAGCGAGAGTGGAGAGATTGAGTGAATGGAGAAATGGAGAGAGATAGAGAGAGTGAGATTGAGTGAATGGAGAGATAGAGAGAGAGAGAGAGAGAGATTGAGAGAGAGGGAGAGAAGAGATTGAGTGAATGGAGAGAGAGAGGGAGAGAGAGAGAGAGAAAGAGATTGAGAGTGAACAGAGATTGAGTGAATGGAGCGAGAGCGAGAGAGAGAGAGAGATTGAGTGAATGGAGAGAGAGGGATTAGAGATTGAGTGAATGGAGAGAGAGAGAGAGAGAGAAGAGAGATTGTGTGAATGGAGAGAGAGAGAGAGAGAAGCAAGAGAGAGAAGAGAGATTGAGTGAATGGAGAAAGAGAGAGAGAGACAGAGAGAGAGAAGAGAGATTGAGTGAATGGAGAGAGAGAGAGAGAGGGAGAGAGACGAGAGAGAGAGAGAGAGAGAGAGAGAGAGAGAGGAGAGATTGGGTGTTTGGAGAGAGAGAGAGAGAGAGAGAGAGAAGAGAGATTGAGTGAATGGAGAGAGAGAGAGAGAGAGAGAGAGAGAGAGAGAGAGAGAGAGAAAAGAGAGATTGAGTGAATGGTGAGAGAGAGAGAGGGAGAGAGAGAGAGAAAGAGATTGAGAGTGAACAGAGATTGAGTGAATGGAGCGAGAGCGAGAGAGAGAGAGAGATTGAGTGAATGGAGAGAGAGGGATTAGAGATTGAGTGAATGGAGAGAGAGAGAGAGAGAGAAGAGAGATTGTGTGAATGGAGAGAGAGAGAGAGAGAGAAGCAAGAGAGAGAAGAGAGATTGAGTGAATGGAGAAAGAGAGAGAGAGACAGAGAGAGAGAAGAGAGATTGAGTGAATGGAGAGAGAGAGAGAGAGAAAGAGAAGAGAGATTGAGTGAATGGAGAGAGAGAGAGAAGAGAGATTGAGTGAATGGAGAGAGAGAGAGAGAAAGAGAAGAGAGATTGATTGAATGGAGAGAGAGAGAGAGAAGAGAGATTGAGTGAATGGAGAGAGAGAGAGAGATGAGAGATTGAGTGAATGGAGAGAGAGAGAGAGAGAGAGAGAAGAGAGATTGAGTGAATGGGGAGGAAGAGAGAGAGAGAGATTGAGTGAATGGAGAGAGAGTGAGAGAGAAAAGAGACTGATTGAATGGAGAGAGAGAGAGAGAGAAGAGAGATTGAGTGAATGGACAGTGAGAGCGAGAGAGAGAGTTAGAGAGAGAGAGAGAGAGGAGAGATTGAGTGAATGGAGAGAGAGAGAGAGAGAGAAAAGCAATTGAGTGAATGGAGAGAGAGAGAGTGAGAGAAGAGAGATTGAGTGAATGGAGAGAGAGAGAGAGAGATAGAGAGAGAGAGAGAATGATAGAGAGAGAGGGAGAGAAGATATTGAGTGAATGGAGAAAGAGAGAGAGAGAGAGAAAAGCAATTGAGTGAATGGAGAGAGAGAGAGAGAGGTAGAGAGAAGAGAGATTGAGTGAATGGAGAGACGGGGAGAGATAGAGAGAGAGTGAGATTGAGTGAATGGAGAGAGAGAGAGAGATAGAGAGAGAGAGAGAGATTGAGAGAGAGGGAGAGAAGAGATTGAGTGAATGGAGAGAGAGGGAGGGAGAGAGAGAGAGAGAGGCGAGATTGAGTGAATGGAGAGAGAGAGAGAGAGAGAGACAGAGGAGAGAGATTGAGTGAATGGAGAGAAAGAGAGAGAGAGAGAGAGAGAGAGAGAGAGAGAGAGAGAGGGAGAGAAGAGAGATTGCGTGGCTGGAGAGAGAGAGAGAAGAGAGATTGAGTGAGTGGAGAGAGGGAGAGGGAGAGAGAGAGATTGAGTGAATGGAGAGAGAGAGAGAAAGAGAGAAGAAAGATTGAGTGAATGGAGAGAGAGAGAGAGAGAGAGAGAGTAAAGAGAGATTGAGTGAATGGTGAGAGAGAGAGAGAGAGAGAGAGAGAGAGAGAGAAGAGAGATTGATTGAATGGAGAGAGAGACAGAGAGAAGAGAGATTGAGTGAATGGAGAGAGAGAGAGAGAAGAGAGATTGAGTGAATGGGGAGAGAGAGAGAGAGAGAGAGAGAGCGTAAAAAATTGAGTGAATGGAGAGAGAGAGAAGAGAGATTGAGTGAATGGACAGTGAG
>NW_027141438.1:81881-84381 GCF_036365525.1 Heterodontus francisci
GAGAGAAGAGAGATTGAGAAAATGGAGAGAGAGACAGAGAGAAGAGAGATTGAGTGAATGGAGAGAGAGAGAGAAGCGAGCTTGAGTGAATGGAGAGAGAGAGAGACAGAAAGAGAAGAGAGATTGAGTGAATGGAGAGAGAGAGAGAGAGAGAAGAGAGATTGAGTGAATGGAGAGAGAGACAGAGAGAGGAGAGATTGAGTGAATGGAGAGAGAGAGACAGAGAGAAGAGAGATCGACTGAATGGAGAGAGAGAGAGAAGAGAGTTTGAGTGAATCGAGAGAGAGAGAAAGAGAGGGAGAGAGAGAGAGGGAAGAGAGATTGAGTGAATGGAGAGAGAGAGAGAGAGAGAGTGAGATTGAGTGAATGGAGAGAGGGAGAGTGAGGGAGAGAAGAGAGATTGAGTGAATGGAGAGAGAGAGAGAGAGGGAAGTGAGATTGAGTGAATGGAGAGAGAGAGAGAGAAGAGAGATTGAGTGAATGGAGAGAGAGAGAGAGAGAGAAGAGAGACTGAGTGAATGGAGAGAGACAGTGAGAGAGAGAAGAGAGATTGAGTGAATGGAGAGAGAGAGAGAAGTGAGATTGAGTGAATGGAGAGAGAGAGAGAAGAGAGATTGAGTGAATGGAGAGAGAGAGAGAAGAGAGATTGCGTGAATGGGGAGGAAGAGAGAGAGAGAGAGATAGAGTGAATGGAGAGAGAGAGAGAGAGAGAATAGAGACTGAGTGAATGGAGAGAGAGAGAGAGAGAGAGAGAAGAGAGATTGAGTGAATGGACAGTGAGAGCGAGAGAGAGAGAGAGAGATAGAGGAGAGATTGAGTGAATGGAGAGAGAGAGAGAGAAGAGAGATTGAGTGAATGGACAAAGAGAGAGAGAGAGAGAAGAGAGATTGAGCGAATGGAGAGACAGAGAGAGTTAGAGAGAGAGTGAGATTGAGTGAATGGAGAGAGAGAGAGAGAGATAGAGAGAGAGAGAGAGAGAGAGAGAGAGAGAGAGATAGAGAGAGAGGGAGAGAAGAGACTGAGTGAATGGAGAGAGAGAGAGGGAGAGAGAGAGCGAGTGAGAGTGAATAAAGATTGAGTGAATGGAGAGAGAGAGAGAGAGAGAGAGAGAGAGAGAGAGAGTGAGAGAGAGAGAGAGAATAGAGATTGAGTGATTGGAGAAAGAGAGAGAGAGAGAGAGAAAAGCAATTGAGTGAATGGAGGGAGAGAGAGAGAGAGAGAGAGAGAAGAGAGATTAAGTGAATGGAGAGACAGAGAGAGATAGAGAGAGAGTGAGATTGAGTGAATGGAGAGAGAGAGAGAGAGAGATAGAGAGAGAGGGAGAGAAGAGATTGAGTGAATGGAGAGAGAGAGAGAGGGAGAGAGAGAGAGAGAAAGAGAGTGAGAGTGAATAGAGATTGAGTGAATGGAGCGAGAGCGAGAGAGAGAGAGATTGAGTGAATGGAGAGAGAGGGATTAGAGATGGAGTGAATGGAGAGAGAGAGAGAGAGAGAAGAGAGATTGTGTGAATGGAGAGAGAGAGAGAGAAGCGAGAGAGAGAATAGAGATTGAGTGAATGGAGAAAGAGAGAGAGAGATAGAGAGAGAAGGCAGATTGAGTGAATGGAGAGAGAGAGAGAGAGAGAGAAGTGAGATTGAGTGAATGGAGAGAGAGAGAGGGAAGAGAGATTGAGTGAATGGACAGAGAGAGCGATAGAGAGATAGAGAGATAGAGAAGAGAGATTGAGTGAATGGAGAGAGAGGGAGGGAGAGAGAGAGAAGAGAGATTGAGTGAATGGAGAGAGAGCGAGAGAGAGACAGAGGAGAGAGATTGAGTGAATGGAGAGAGAGAGAGAGAGAGAGAGAGAGAGGGAGAGAGAGAGAGAAGAGAGATTGAGTGGCTGGAGAGAGAGAGTGAGAAGAGAGATTGAGTGAATGGAGAGAGGGAGAGGGAGAGAGAGAGAGTGAGTGAATGGAGAGAGAGAGAGAGAAAGAATGAAGAGAGATTGAGTGAATGGAGAGAGAGAGAGAGAGAGAGAGAGAGAGAGAAAAGAGAGATTGAGTGAATGGTGAGAGAGAGAGAGAGAGAGATTGAGTGAATGGAGAGAGAGAGAGAGACAGAAGAGAGATTGATTGAATGGAGAGAGAGACAGAGAGAAGAGAGATTGAGTGAATGGGGAGAGAGACAGAGAGAAGAGAGATTGAGTGAATGGGGAGTGAGAGAGAGAGAGAGAGAGAGAGAGAGATAGATTGAGTGAATGGAGAGAGAGAGAGAAGAGAGATTGAGTGAATGGACAGTGAGAGCGAGAGAGAGAGAGAGAAAAGCAATTGAGTGAATGGAGAGACAGAGAGAGAGAGAGAGAAGAGACATTGAGTGAATGGAGAGACAGAGAGAGATAGAGAGAGAGAGAGATAGAGAGAGAGAGAGAGAGAGAGAGAGAGAGAGAGAGAGAGTTAATAGAGATTGAGTGAATGGGTGAGAGAGAGAGAGAGAGAAGAGAGAGATTGAGTGAATGGAGAGA
>NW_027141438.1:86881-94119 GCF_036365525.1 Heterodontus francisci
AGAGAGAGAGAGAGAGAGAGAGGAGAGATTGAGTGTTTGGAGAGAGAGAGAGAGAGAGAGAGAGAGAGAAGAGAGATTGAGTGAACGGAGAGAGAGAGAGAGAGAGAGAGAGAGAGAGAGAAAAGAGAGATTGAGTGAATGGTGAGCGAGAGACAGAGAGAGAGAAGAGAGATTTAGTGAATGGAGAGAGAGAGAGAGAGAGAAGAGAGATTGAGTGACTGGAGAGAGAGGCTGAGAGAGGAGAGATTGAGTGAATGGAGAGAGAGACGGAGAGAGAGAGAGAGAGTGAGAGTGAATAGAGATTGAGTGAATGGTGAGAGAGAGAGAGAGAGAAGAGAGATTGAGTGAATGCAGAGAGAGAGAGAAGAGAGATTGAGAAAATGGAGAGAGAGACAGAGAGAAGAGAGATTGAGTGAATGGAGAGAGAGAGAAGCGAGCTTGAGTGAATGGAGAGAGAGAGAGACAGAAAGAGAAGAGAGATTGAGTGAATGGAGAGAGAGAGAGAGAGAGAAGAGAGATTGAGTGAATGGAGAGAGAGGACAGAGAGAGGAGAGATTGAGTGAATGGAGAGAGAGAGACAGAGAGAAGAGAGATCGACTGAATGGAGAGAGAGAGAGAAGAGAGTTTGAGTGAATCGAGAGAGAGAGAAAGAGAGGGAGAGAGAGAGAGGAAGAGAGATTGAGTGAATGGAGAGAGAGAGAGAGAGAGAGTGAGATTGAGTGAATGGATGAGAGGAGAGTGGAGAGGTAGGAGGAGAGGAGAGAGAGATTGAGTGAATGGAGAGAGAGAGAGAGAGGGAAGTGAGATTGAGTGAATGGAGAGAGAGAGAGAGAAGAGAGATTGAGTGAATGGAGAGAGAGAGAGAGAGAGAAGAGAGACTGAGTGAATGGAGAGAGACAGTGAGAGAGAGAAGAGAGATTGAGTGAATGGAGAGAGAGAGAGAGAGAGAGAAGTGAGATTGAGTGAATGGAGAGAGAGAGAGAGAAGAGAGATTGAGTGAATGGAGAGAGAGAGAGAAGAGAGATTGAGTGAATGGGGAGGAAGAGAGAGAGAGAGAGATAGAGTGAATGGAGAGAGAGAGAGAGAGAGAGAATAGAGACTGAGTGAATGGAGAGAGAGAGAGAGAGAGAGAGAGAGAGAGAAGAGAGATTGAGTGAATGGACAGTGAGAGCGAGAGAGAGAGAGAGAGATAGAGGAGAGATTGAGTGAATGGAGAGAGAGAGAGAGAAGAGAGATTGAGTGAATGGACAAAGAGAGAGAGAGAGAGAAGAGAGATTGAGCGAATGGAGAGACAGAGAGAGTTAGAGAGAGAGTGAGATTGAGTGAATGGAGAGAGAGAGAGAGAGATAGAGAGAGAGAGAGAGAGAGAGAGAGAGATAGAGAGAGAGGGAGAGAAGAGACTGAGTGAATGGAGAGAGAGAGAGGTAGAGAGAGAGCGAGTGAGAGTGAATAAAGATTGAGTGAATGGAGAGAGAGAGAGAGAGAGAGAGAGAGAGAGAGTGAGAGAGAGAGAGAGAATAGAGATTGAGTGATTGGAGAAAGAGAGAGAGAGAGAGAGAAAAGCAATTGAGTGAATGGAGGGAGAGAGAGAGAGAGAGAGAGAGAAGAGAGATTAAGTGAATGGAGAGACAGAGAGAGATAGAGAGAGAGTGAGATTGAGTGAATGGAGAGAGAGAGAGAGAGAGATAGAGAGAGAGGGAGAGAAGAGATTGAGTGAATGGAGAGAGAGAGAGAGGGAGAGAGAGAGAGAGAAAGAGAGTGAGAGTGAATAGAGATTGAGTGAATGGAGCGAGAGCGAGAGAGAGAGAGATTGAGTGAATGGAGAGAGAGGGATTAGAGATGGAGTGAATGGAGAGAGAGAGAGAGAGAGAAGAGAGATTGTGTGAATGGAGAGAGAGAGAGAGAAGCGAGAGAGAGAAGAGAGATGAGTGAATGGAGAAAGAGAGAGAGAGATAGAGAGAGAAGGCAGATTGAGGTGAATGGAGAGAGAGAGAGAGAGAGAGAGAAGTGAGATTAAGTGAATGGAGAGAGAGAGAGAGGGAAGAGAGATTGAGTGAATGGACAGAGAGAGCGATAGAGAGATAGAGAGATAGAGAAGAGAGATTGAGTGAATGGAGAGAGAGGGAGGGAGAGAGAGAGAAGAGAGATTGAGTGAATGGAGAGAGAGCGATGAGAGAGACAGAGGAGAGAGATTGAGTGAATGGAGAGAGAGAGAAAGAGAGATGAGTGGCTGGAGAGAGAGAGTGAGAAGAGAGATTGAGTGAATGGAGAGAGGGAGAGGGAGAGAGAGAGAGAGTGAGTGAATGGAGAGAGAGAGAGAGAAAGAATGAAGAGAGATTGAGTGAATGGAGAGAGAGAGAGAGAGAGAGAGAGAAAAGAGAGATTGAGTGAATGGTGAGAGAGAGAGAGAAGAGAGATTGAGTGAATGGAGAGAGAGAGAGAGAGAGAAGAGAGATTGATTGGATGGAGAGAGAGACAGAGAGAAGAGAGATTGAGTGAATGGGGAGAGAGACAGAGAGAAGAGAGATTGAGTGAATGGGGAGTGAGAGAGAGAGAGAGAGAGAGAGATAGATTGAGTGAATGGTGAGAGAGAGAGAAGAGAGATTGAGTGAATGGACAGTGAGAGCGAGAGAGAGAGAGAGAAAAGCAATTGAGTGAATGGAGAGACAGAGAGAGAGAGAGAAGAGACATTGAGTGAATGGAGAGACAGAGAGAGATAGAGAGAGAGAGATAGAGAGAGAGAGAGAGAGAGAGAGAGAGAGAGAGTTAATAGAGATTGAGTGAATGGTGAGAGAGAGAGAGAGAGAAGAGAGAGATTGAGTGAATGGAGAGAGAGAGAGAGAGAGAGATAGAGAGAGCGAGAGAGAGAGAGAGATAGAGAGAGAGGGGAGAGAGGAGATTGAGTGAATGGAGAGAGAGAGGGAGAGAGATAGAGAGAGAGAGTGAGAGTGAATAGAGATTGAGTGAATGGTGAGAGAGAGAGAGAGAGAAGAGAGAGATTGAGTGAATGGAGAGAGAGAGAGAAGAGAGATTGAGAGAATGGAGAGAGAGACAGAGAGAAAGTGAAGAGAGATTGAGTGAATGGAGAGAGAGACAGAGAGACGAGAGATTGAGTGAATGGAGAGAGAGTGAGAGAAGAGAGATTGAGTGAATGGAGATGGAGACGGAAGAGAGATTGAGTGAATGGAGAGAGAGAGAAAGAGAGGGAGAGAGAGAGAGAGAAGAGAGATTGAGTGAATGGAGAGAGAGAGAGAGAGAGAGAGAGATTGAGTGAATTGAGAGTGAGAGAGTGAGAGGGAGAGATGTCGAAAGCGAGAGAGAGAATAGAGATTGAGTGAATGGAGAGAGTGAGTGAAGAGAGATTGAGTGAATGGAGAGAGACAGTGAGAGAGAAAAGAGGGATTGAGTGAATGGAGAGAGAGAGAGAGAGAGAAGTGAGATTGAGTGAGTGGAGAGAGAGAGAGAGAAGAGAGATTGAGTGAATGGAGAGAGAGAGAGAGAAGAGAGATTGAGTGATGGGGAGGAAGAGAGAGAGAGAGAGATTGAGTGAATGGAGAGAGAGAGAGAGAAGAGAGATTGAGTGAATGGAGAGAGAGAGAGAGAGAGAGAGAGAGAAGTGAGATTGAGTGAATGGAGAGAGAGAGAGATGAGAGAGATTGAGTGAATGGAGAGAGAGAGAGAGAAGAGAGATTGAGTGAATGGGAGGAAGAGAGAGGGAGAGAGCGAGATTGAGTGAATGGAGAGAGAGAGAGAGAGAAAGAGTGAAGAGAGATTGAGTGAATGGAGAGAGAGAGATAGAGAGAGAGCGAGGAGAGATTGAGTGTTTGGAGAGAGAGAGAGAGAGAGAGAAGAGAGATTGAGTCAATGGAGAGAGAGAGAGAGAGAGAGAGAGAGAAGAGAGATTGAGTGAATGGACAGAGAGAGCGAGAGAGAGAGAGAGAGAGAGATGAGAGATTGAGTGAATGGAGAGAGAGGGAGGGAGAGAGAGAGAAGAGAGATTGAGTGAATGGAGAGAGAGCGAGAGAGAGACAGAGGAGAGGTATTGAGTGAATGGAGAGAAAGAGAGAGAGAGAGAGAAGAGAGATTGAGTGGCTGGAGAGAGAGAGAGAGAGAAGAGAGATTGAGTGAATGGAGAGAGGGAGAGGGAGAGAGAGAGATTGAGTGAATGGAGAGAGAGAGAGAGAAAGAGTGAAGAGAGATTGAGTGAATGGAGAGAGAGAGAGAGAGAGAGAGAGAGAGAGAGAGAGAGAAAAGAGATATTGAGTGAATGGTGAGAGAGAGAGAGAGAGAGAGAGAGAGAGAAGAGAGATTGAGTGAATGGAGAGAGAGAGAGAGAGAAGAGAGATTGATTGAATGGAAAGAAGAGTCAGAGAGAAGAGAGATTGAGCGAATGGAGAGAGAGAGAGAGAGAAGAGAGATTGAGTGAATGTGGAGAGAGAGAGAGAGAGATTGAGTGAATGGAGAGAGAGAGAGAGAGAGAAGAGAGATTGAGTGAATGGAGAGAGAGAGAAAGAGAGAGAGAGAGCGAGAAGAGAGTTTGAGTGAATGGAGAGAGAGAGAGAGAGAGAGAGAGTGAGATTGCGTGAATGCAGAGAGAGAGAGTGAGAGGGAGAGATGTCAAAAGCTAGAGAGAGAATAGAGATTGAGTGAATGGAGAGAGTGAGTTGAAGAGAGATTGAGTGAATGGAGAGAGACAGTGAGAGAGAGGAGAGAGATTGAGTGAATGGAGAGAGAGAGAAGAGAGATTGAGTGAATGGCGAGAGAGAGAGAGAAGAGTGATTGAGTGAATGGGGAGGAAGAGAGAGAGAGAGAGAGAAATTGAGTGAATGGAGAGAGAGAGAGAGAAGAGAGACTGAGTGAATGGAGAGAGAGAGAGAGAGAGAGGAGAGAGATTGAGTAAATGGAGAGAGAGAGAGAGAGAGAGAGAGAGAGAGAGAAGAGAGATTGAGTGAATGGAGATAGAGAGAGAGAGAAAAAAGCATTGAGTGAATGGAGAGAGAGAGAGAGAGAGAGAGAAGAGAGATTGAGCGAATGGAGAGACAGAGAGAGTGAGAGAGAGAGTGAGATTGAGTGTATGGAGAGAGAGAGAGAGAGATAGATAGAGAGAGAGGGATAGAGAGAGAGGGAGAGAAGAGAGATTGAGTGAATGGAAGAGAGAGAGAGAGAGAGAGAGAGAGAGGAGAGATTGAGTGTTTGGAGAGAGAGAGAAGGGAGATTGAGTGAATGGAGAGAGAGAGAGAGAGAGAGAAGAGAGATTGAGTGAAAGGAGAGAGTAGGAGGGAGAGAGAGAGAAAAGAGATTGAGTGAATGGAGAGAGAGCAGAGAGAGACAGAGGAGAGAGATTGAGTGAATGGAGAGAGAGAGAGCGAGAGAGAGAGAGAGAGAGAGAGAGAGGGGATAGAGAGAGAGAAGAGAGATTGAGTGGCTGGAGAGAGAGTGAGAGAAGAGAGATTGAGTGAATGGAGAGAGGGAGAGGGAGAGAGAGAGATTGAGTGAATGGAGAGAGAGAGAGAGAGAGAAAAAAGAGAGATTGAGTGAATGGTGAGAGAGAGAGAGAGAGAGAGAGAGAAGAGAGATTGAGTGAATGGAGAGAGAGAGTGAGAGAAGAGAGATTGCTTGAATGGAGAGAGAGACAGAGAGAAGAGAGATTGAGTGAATGGAGAGAGAGAGACAGAAGAGAGATTGAGTGAATGGGGAGGAAGAGAGAGAGAGAGAGATTGAGTGAATGGAGAGAGAGAGAGAGAAGAGAGATTGAGTGAATGGAGAGAGAGAGAGAGAGAGAGAGAGAGAGAGAAGTGAGATTGAGTGAATGGAGAGAGAGAGAGATGAGAGAGATTGAGTGAATGGAGAGAGAGAGAGAGAAGAGAGATTGAGTGAATGGGGAGGAAGAGAGAGGGAGAGAGCGAGATTGAGTGAATGGAGAGAGAGAGAGAGAAAGAGTGAAGAGAGATTGAGTGAATGGAGAGAGAGAGATAGAGAGAGAGCGAGGAGAGATTGAGTGTTTGGAGAGAGAGAGAGAGAGAGAGAGAAGAGAGATTGAGTCAATGGAGAGAGAGAGAGAGAGAGAGAGAGAGAAGAGAGATTGAGTGAATGGACAGAGAGAGCGAGAGAGAGAGAGAGAGAGAGATGAGAGATTGAGTGAATGGAGAGAGAGGGAGGGAGAGAGAGAGAAGAGAGATTGAGTGAATGGAGAGAGAGCGAGAGAGAGACAGAGGAGAGGTATTGAGTGAATGGAGAGAAAGAGAGAGAGAGAGAGAAGAGAGATTGAGTGGCTGGAGAGAGAGAGAGAGAGAAGAGAGATTGAGTGAATGGAGAGAGGGAGAGGGAGAGAGAGAGATTGAGTGAATGGAGAGAGAGAGAGAGAGAAAGAGTGAAGAGAGATTGAGTGAATGGAGAGAGAGAGAGAGAGAGAGAGAGAGAGAGAGAGAGAGAGAAAAGAGAGATTGAGTGAATGGTGAGAGAGAGAGAGAGAGAGAGAGGAGAGAGAGAGATTGAGTGAATGGAGAGAGAGAGAGAGAGAAGAGAGATTGATTGAATGGAAAGAAGAGTCAGAGAGAAGAGAGATTGAGCGAATGGAGAGAGAGAGAGAGAGAAGAGAGATGAGTGAATGTGGAGAGAGAGAGAGAGAGAGAAGAGAGATTGAGTGAAAGGAGAGAGTAGGAGGGAGAGAGAGAGAAAAGAGATTGAGTGAATGGAGAGAGAGCGAGAGAGACAGAGGAGAGAGATTGAGTGAATGGAGAGAGAGAGAGCGAGAGAGAGAGAGAGAGAGAGAGAGGGATAGAGAGAGAGAAGAGAGATTGAGTGCTGGAGAGAGAGTTGAGAGAAGAGAGATTGAGTGAATGGAGAGAGGGAGAGGGAGAGAGAGAGATTGAGGTGAATGGAGAGGAGAGAGAGAGAGAGAAAAAAGAGAGATTGAGTGAATGGTGAGAGAGAGAGAGAGAGAGAGAGAAGAGAGATTGAGTGAATGGAGAGAGAGAGTGAGAGAAGAGAGATTGCTTGAATGGAGAGAGAGACAGAGAGAAGAGAGATTGAGTGAATGGAGAGAGAGAGACAGAAGAGAGATTGAGTGAATGGGGAGAGAGAGAGAGAGATTGAGTGAATGGAGATGGGGAGAGAGAGAAGAGAGATTGAGTGAATGGACAGTGAGAGCGAGAGAGAGAGAGAGAGAGAGAATAGAGATTGAGTGAATGGAGAAAGAGAGAGAGAGGGAGAGAAAAGAAATTGAGTGAATGGAGAGA
>NW_027141439.1:0-55710 GCF_036365525.1 Heterodontus francisci
TACTCATCAGAGAAGGTCACTCATAGGAACTTCACATACAGATACAGATACACAAGGGAGGCACGTATACACACACACAGGGACACACACACACGGGCACACACGCACAGGGACACACACACACGGGCACACACGCACAGGGACACACACACAGGGACGCACAGGGACATACACACAGTGACATACACACACACACACACACAGGGACACAAACACAGTGACACACACACACGGGCACACACGCACAGGGACACACAGGGACATACACACAGTGACATACACACACACACACACACAGGGACACAAACACAGTGACACACACACACGGGCACACACGCACAGGGACACACACACAGGGACGCACAGGGACATACACACAGTGACATACACACACACACACACACGCACAGGGACACACACACAGAGACACACACACAGTGACACACACACACGGGCACACAGGGACGCACAGGGACACACACACAGGGACGCACAGGGACATACACACAGTGACATACACACACACACGCACAGGGACACACACACAGGGACACACACACACGGGCACACACGCACAGGGACACACACACACAAACACGGGCACACACACACACAGGGAGACACTACTCACCTATAACAAACTGATGGTCAGAGCTAGTGTCTAACTCAAGCTCGCACAAGATAGTTTGTGTTCAGTATAAGTTCTGTTTCCCAGAAGAGAAAAATCATAAATGTGATTGACACATCGAGAATAGCTACTGCCCGGGAGCAGAAGAAATCAATGTCCCAGTCTCAAACATACACACTGCACCAGGAGAAAACACCAATAGCAGCTCCAATTCTCCAAATTAGTGCTGGTAAATTAACCCTTTAAGGGTCTCTGCGACAACCAAAAACAGCAAGAGCAGAGAATTGCGCTCCACAAGTACAGCGATGTAGCAACTTCCCAATCCCGATCATTTCCTGCTCTGATACTTCATTCACAAAAACCCAGATTGTTTTAATTGTTAATTGTACAAAGTGACTGAGCAGAAACAGAGGCAACAGCAAGAGGAAGTCACAAACCTTCACAATTAGTCAGCGCATAGTGAGGCTGCTGATAGTTACCACATAGTTAGCTGATAGTTACCACATCCTCTTCACTGCTCAGCAATGATAGAAACTGCCTCTGCACATTCTGCTTCACAATATGAAGGAGGTTCCAGGTCTCACAACACTAGGAACACAGTTGTCTCTGTGACAGATGGTTTTCAGGCTCACAGTCAGTCTTGCACCAAGGTTTCACAGTACAGCCCCACCTTTAAAACAGTCAGTGTTTATTATAACAAACACAACAACTTGCATTTATATAGTACCTTTAACATTGTAAAACTTCCCAAGATGCTTCACATGGACATAATCAAAACAAAAGTTGACACTAAGCTAAATAAGGAGTATAAGGACAGACAACCAAAAGCTTGGTCAAAGAGCTAGGTTTTAAAAAAGCATCTTAAAAGCAAGAGAATGAAGTGAAGGGGTTTAGGAAGGGAATTCCAGAGTTTTGGGCCTTGGCAGCTTTTTTTTAGTCTTTCATGGGACGTGGGCATTGCTGGCAAGGCCAGCATTTGTTACCCAGCCCTAATTGCCCTTGATAACTCAGTGGCTTGCTAGGCCATTACAGAGAGCAGTTAAGAGTCAACCACATTGCTGTGAGTCACATGTAGGCCAGAGCAGGTAAAGATGGCAGATTTCCTTCCCTCTCTAAACCAGATGGGTTTTTACAACAATCAATGATAGTTTCATGGCATTATTACTGAGACTAGCTTTCCATTCCAGATTTTTTTTCATTACTTGAATTTATATTCCACCTGTTTCTGTGGTGGGATTTGAACCCGTGTTCCCAGGGCATTGGCCTGAGTCTCTGGATTACAACTTCAGTGACGTTACCACTACACTACTGTCTCCCCACAATACATGGCCACCAATGGTGGAATGTTTAAAATTGGGGGTGTGCAAGAGGTCAGTATTGGAGGTGCACAGGGATCTCAGAGGGCTGGAGGAGATTACAGAGACAGGGAGGGGCGAGGCCATGGAGAGATCTGAAAACGTGTAAGAGAATTTTAAAATTGAGTCTTTGCCAGACTAGAAGTCAGTGCAGGTCAGCGAGCACAAGTGGTGAAAGGTGGATGGGATAGAGGAACATAGCAACAGGGCTTGATGAGAGTTAGGATACAGGCAACAACTATTTGGATGAACTCAAGTTTGCGGAGAGTGCAAGATGAAAGGCTAGCCAGGAGGATACACATAGAATGTTCAGCATAGAAACAGGCCATTCAGCCCAACCAGTCCATACTAGTGTAAGCAGGGATAGGCACCAACATGTTGCACCACGGATATTTGACAAAATTATTGACTCAGCCACAGACATGGGGGCAGTTAATTTGTATATAAGGTGTATCACCAAAACCCAGTCCAATTTAAACCGTATTTCTCCCTATTTAGTGAGTACCTGGCATTGTTTTTGCTTGTACAAAGTAGTCAATGTCTGCCCACACACTTGATGTAGTGAATCGGAATCAATGTCCATCTGTCAGGTGTGATCTTGATCTCTTTCTCTCCCCTCTCACTCTCTCTCTATCCCTTTCTGTGTCAATCCCTATTGCCTGTGTCCATCTCTCTCTCCCGCTTTCTCTCTCCGGTCTCGCTCTCTGTCCATCCCTCACCCCCCTCTCTCTTCCCCGTCTCTCTCTCCCTCCCCCTCACCGTGCTCTCTCTTCTCCACTCTCTCTTCCCTCTCCCGCTCTCTCTCTCCACCCTCTCCTTTCCCTCTCTTTCCCCTCTCTCTCGCTCCACACTCCCCTCTTTCTCTCCCTCCCTCTCCCTCGTCTCTCTCTTTCCCCTCTCTCCCTCCCTCTCTCTCACCCCTCTCTCTGTCCCTCTCCGTCTTTCTCCCCTCCAGTCTCCTTTCTCTCTTCCCCTCTTTCCCTCTACCTCTCTCTCCCCCCCCCTCTTCTCTCCCCCCTTCTCTCTCATCCCCTCTCTCTCTCCTTCTCTCTCCACCCATCTCCCGCACCCCCCCCTCACTCTCTCTCTCCTTCTGTGACAGTTGCAGAGAGCGGGAACTCTCCCCAGAGCTGCTTTGTGATTGGTCAGTTTTTTAAAACAATTCACAGTTGTCAGTTTCACAGCTGACAGGCGCTGGGAGCAGGAACAGCAGCTTCCAAACACAGGACAAGTTTGGGGTTTCCAGCGGGCTTTGTGGAAAAAATCGGAACCCACCAGAAAACCCCGAAGTTGTCCTGAGTTTGGAAGCTGCTGTTCCTGCTCCCAGCGCCTGTCAGCTGTGAAACTGACAGCTGCAACTTTTTAAAAGTCACACAGGTGTGAAGAAGAAGTCAATCGGAAATTTCTCATTCCTGAAATTACCAGTCACAGACCTCAAATTTTTACCACGGACACTGGTGTCCGTGTACGGACATGTTGCCAACCCTTGGGTGTAGGGTGTCCCTCACAGCAAAGGTCCACTTGAGCTTTCTCCCATCCTTCCTTATCTAACTCTGTCAGCATTACCCTCTATTCCTTTCCACCTCGTGCGTTTCTCCAGCTTCCTCTTAAATGTATCGATACTATTCACCTCAACCACTCCCTGTGGTAGTGAGTTCCACATTCTCACCACTCTCTGGGGAAAGAAGTTTCTCCTGAATTCCCCATTGGATTTATTAGTGATTATCTATATTGATGGCCCCTAGTTTTGCTCAATCTCTGCAGGTGGAAACACTGGGGAAAATTATACAGACCCCTGACGCCAGGGGTCATAGCGGGGGAGGGGGGGCCGGAAAATGGCTCCGGGAGAGGGTTGTCACGGGAAGGTAGTATTTCAGTGCGGGAGGGGGGGCAGCGGAGTCAGACTAATTTGATTGGTGGAGGGGATGGCGTGAAAGGTTAAAGGTAAAGGTTTCTGAACTTTAGAGGGGGAACGTCAGGTACAAAAGGTAAGTATTTTGGTGGGGAGGAGAGGGCAAGGGATGAACTGTCTGGTTATTGGGGGGGGAGTTGTAGAGGAGGAGAGGGCAAGGGATGAACTGTCTGGTTATTGGGAGGGAGTTGTAGAGGAGGAGAGGGCAAGGGATGAACTGTCTGGTTATTGGGAGGGGAGTTGGAGAGGAGGAGAGGGCAAGGGATGAACTGTCTGGTTATTGGGGGGGGAGTTGGAGAGGAGGAGAGGGCAAGGGATGAACTGTCTGGTTATTGGGGGGGGAGTTGTAGAGGAGGAGAGGGCAAGGGATGAACTGTCTGGTTATTGGGAGGGGAGTTGGAGAGGAGGAGAGGGCAAGGGATGAACTGTCTGGTTATTGGGGGGGGAGTTGGAGAGGAGGAGAGGGCAAGGGATGAACTGTCTGGTTATTGGGGGGGAGTTGGAGAGGAGGAGAGGGCAAGGGATGAACTGTCTGGTTATTGGGGGGGAGTTGGAGAGGAGGAGAGGGCAAGGGATGAACTGTCTGGTTATTGTGGGGGGGAGTTGGAGAGGAGGAGAGGGCAAGGGATGAACTGTCTGGTTATTGTGGGGGGGAGTTGGAGAAGAGGAGAGGGCAAGGGATGAACTGTCTGGTTATTGGGGGGGGAGTTGGAGAGGAGGAGAGGGCAAGGGATGAACTGTCTGGTTATTGGGGGGGGGAGTTGGAGAGGAGGAGAGGGCAAGGGATGAACTGTCTGGTTATTGTGGGGGGGAGTTGGAGAGGAGGAGAGGGCAAGGGATGAACTGTCTGGTTATTGTGGGGGGGAGTTGGAGAAGAGGAGAGGGCAAGGGATGAACTGTCTGGTTATTGTGGGGGGGAGTTGGAGAAGAGGAGAGGGCAAGGGATGAACTGTCTGGTTATTGGGGGGGGAGTTGGAGAGGAGGAGAGGGCAAGGGATGAACTGTCTGGTTATTGGGGGGGGAGTTGGAGAGGAGGAGAGGGCAAGGGATGAACTGTCTGGTTATTGTGGGGGGGGAGTTGGAGAAGAGGAGAGGGCAAGGGATGAACTGTCTGGTTATTGTGGGGGGGAGTTGGAGAGGAGGAGAGGGCAAGGGATGAACTGTCTGGTTATTGGGGGGGGAGTTGGAGAGGAGGAGAGGGCAAGGGATGAACTGTCTGGTTATTGTGGGGGGGAGTTGGAGAAGAGGAGAGGGCAAGGGATGAACTGTCTGGTTATTGGGGGGGGAGTTGGAGAGGAGGAGAGGGCAAGGGATGAACTGTCTGGTTATTGTGGGGGGGAGTTGGAGAAGAGGAGAGGGCAAGGGATGAACTGTCTGGTTATTGTGGGGGGGAGTTGGAGAGGAGGAGAGGGCAAGGGATGAACTGTCTGGTTATTGTGGGGGGGAGTTGGAGAGGAGGAGAGGGCAAGGGATGAACTGTCTGGTTATTGTGGGGGGGAGTTGGAGAGGAGGAGAGGGCAAGGGATGAACTGTCTGGTTATTGGGGGGGGAGTTGGAGAAGAGGAGAGGGCAAGGGATGAACTGGCTGGTTATTGGTGGGGGGGAGTTGGAGAGGAGGAGAGGGCAAGGGATGAACTGTCTGGTTATTGGGGGGGGAGTTGGAGAGGGGCTAGAAACATTTATTTAATTTTTTAATTCACTGTAAAATGCTTATATCTTTAAATATTTAAATGAAATGGAAAGGCTGGAAGCCCTTTAAAAATGGCATCGGCACCTGTGCAATGGTGCCGGACACCGTTGCCGGGGACGGACTGCCCGCCCCTCCACGTCATCGGGGGTGGGGGGGGTGGGTGGAGGGGTCTACCCAGCCATTTAAATGAGCTGCCACGCTGAATATCGCGGAGGCTCTGCGACGGTTAGTCCACTCAATTTTTGAAGCTTGCTGCCGAGATTGTCAGCGAGCATTTAAAATCCTGCCCACTATCTCTGCATCTACTCGATTAAAAACCTCAAAGAGAAAAAAGCCCCAGCCTGTTCATCCTTTCCAGATAGGTATAACTTTACAGTCCTGGTATTGTCCTTGTAAATCCTTTTCTGCACCTTTTCCAGTGCCTCGATATCCTTTAATAATATGGTGACCAGAACTGTACACAGTAACTGCTTGACACTCCTCTGACCAAGGGTCAATTGAAGTTTAACATAATTTCTTTACTTTTCAATGTTATCCATCTAGAAATAGACCCAAGTGCTTGGAATAGTCAAGTTTAGACATAACAAAGGCATAGATGAGGATTTTAGCATCAGATAAGCTGAGACAGGCGATGTTACAGAGATGAAAGCAGGTGGTCTTGGTGATGGACAGGATAATGATGTCATTCCAAGAATGAGGCACATTAATTTTGCCACACTAACATTGATTTTAAACTGTTACTGGAGTAAAGAAAGAACTTGCTTTTAAAAAAAACACCAGACCCTTGACTGGAAAGACATTTGCATATTTACAGACAGTGCTTAAAGGGGACAAAAGACCATTCCCTGACACATTCAATCCACAATGGACTTGTGATTACCAGGCATTACGGGTGGAGGAGCTCACATTCCAGGTTAACTGCTAAGATGGCCAAATACACAAACTGACGTGGTCAGACCAGTTTAGTCACATGACTAACTGGCTGTTGCAGGTGTTTTGTGAACTTGCCACAGAGAATTTGAACTCAGAAAGCTGTTTTCTCCTGGACTGAGAAGAACTCTCTCCCGTCTGCTCTCATCTCTTTCTCACCAGCTTCGGAATCCATTGAAGACACATGAACCCCAAGAGAAAAAAGTCTCCTCCAGTGAACAAGGTTTAAGAGGAATATTGGGCCCCAACAAAATGGAAGATCTTTCAAAGTGAAAGGGGAAAAGTTTAGGGGAGATATGCGTGGAAAGTTCTTTACGCAGAGGGTGGTGGGTGCCTGCAACGTGTTGCCAGCGGAGGTGGTAGACGCGGGCACGATAGCGTCTTTTAAGATGTATCTAGACAGATACATGAATGGGCAGGAAGTAAAGAGATACAGACCCTTAGAAAATAGGCGACAGGTTTAGATAGAGGATCTGGATCGGCGTAGGCTTGGAGGGCCGAAGGGCCTGTTCCTGTGCTGTAATTTTCTTTGTTCTTTGTTCTTTGTTCTTTGTTTATCTACCTACAAGCAAGGACTTTACAGTGAGCTTGAAGCACAGTAAAAAAAAACTCTTCAGAGATTGCCTCAAACCTCTCCACTATTTTTCTTCTACTCTTTTCTGTTTTCGGAGGAGCAGGGGACTGCTGGGTAAGTAAAAGCTATATATTTGGGTAGTTTATAATCTCTTTCTTTTAGTTTTGGTGACTGCAGCTTGACAGTAGCGGAGGTGCGGGAGCGAGCTTACAGCTGGGAAGTCAATTTCAGTGTAAGTTTAAAAGTTAATTCCCTTTTGTTTTCGGAGGACCAGGGGACTGCTGGGTAAGTAAAAACTATATATTTGGGTGGTGGCTGTACCCGAGACACTACACGTGTAGTGTCTCCCACCCACCCTCCTCCTTTAACCAAAAAAAAGGACTCTGTTGTGTTGATAAAGTAAGCTTTTTATTTAAGAAGTTCTGTCCGTTGGATTGCTAACCTAACAAGTTTTGACTTTTTTTTTGGTTTTTTAGTAGATTTGTTGGGAATTTAGAATAGAGGGAATGGAAGTTAAGGCAGTTGTATGCTCCTCCTGCAGAATGTGGGAGGTAAGGGTCACCAAGAGTGTCCCTGCTGACTGCATCTGCGGGAAGTGCACCCAACTCCAGCTCCTCGAGAACCGCGTTAGGGAACTGGAGCTGGAGCTGGATGAACTTCGGATCATTCGGGAGGCGGAGGAGGTTATTGAGAGGAGTTATGGGGAGGTAGTCACACCTCAGGTACAAGAAGTAGGTAGATGGGTTACCGTCAGGGGAAGGAGAGGGAACCAGCAGGCAGTGCAGGGATCCCCTGTGGCCGTTTCCCTCAACAACAGGTATACCGTTTTGGATACTGTTGGGGGGGACGACTTACCAGGGGTAAGCAATGGGGTGCAGGTATCTGGCGCAGAGTCTGTCCCTGTTGCTCAGAAGGGAAAGGGGAAGAGGAGCAGAGCATTAGTCATTGGGGACTCCATTGTTAGGGGAACAGATAGGAGGTTCTGTGGGAACGAGAGAGACTCACGGTTGGTGTGTTGCCTCCCAGGTGCCAGGGTTCGTGATGTCTCGGATCGTGTTTTTGGGATCCTTAAGGGGGAGGGGGAGCAGCCCCAAGTCGTGGTCCACATAGGCACCAACGACATAGGTAGGAAGAGAGATGGGGATTTAAGACAGAAATTCAGGGAGCTAGGGTGGAAGCTTAGAGCGAGAACAAACAGAGTTGTTATCTCTGGGTTGTTGCCCATGCCACGTGCTAGCGAAGCAAGGAATAGGGAGAGAGAGGAGTTGAATACATGGCTGCAGGGATGGTGCAGGAGGGAGGGTTTTAGTTTCCTGGATAATTGGGGCTCTTTCTGGGGTAGGTGGGACCTCTACAAACAGGATGGTCTTCACCTGAACCAGAGGGGTACCAATATCCTGGGGGGGAGATTTGCTAGTGCTCTTCGGGGGGGTTTAAACTAATTCAGCAGGGGAATGGGAACCTAAATTGTAGTGCCAGTGTACAGGATGTTGAGAGTAGTGAGGTCAGGGATATGGTTACAAGGACGCAAGAGGGCACTGGCAAGCAAGAACTTGGTTTAAAGTGTGTCTACTTCAACGCCAGGAGCATCCGGAATAAGGTGGGTGAGCTTGCAGCATGGGTTGGTACCTGGGATCTCGATGTAGTGGCCATTTCGGAGACATGGGTAGAGCAGGGGCAGGAATGGATGTTGCAGGTTCCGGGATTTAGATGTTTCAGTAAGAACAGAGAAGATGGTAAAAGAGGGGGGGGGGGGTGTGGCATTGTTAATCAAGGAAAGTATTACAGCGACAGAAAGGACGTTTGAGGACTCGTCTACTGAGGTAGTATGGGCAGAGGTTAGAAACAGGAGAGGAGAGGTCACCCTGTTGGGAGTTTTCTATAGACCTCCAAATAGTTCCAGAGATGTAGAGCAAAGGATAGCGAAGATGATTCTCGACAGGGGCGAGAGTAACAGGGTAGTTGTTATGGGGGACTTTAACTTTCCAAATATCGACTGGAAATACTATAGTTCGAGTACTTTAGATGGGTCAGTTTTTGTCCAGTGTGTGCAGGAGGGTTTTCTGACACAGTATGTAGACAGGCCAACCAGGGGCGATACCACATTGGATTTGGTACTGGGTAATGAACCCGGCCAGGTGTTAGATTTAGATGTAGGTGAGCACTTTGGAGATAGTGACCACAATTCGGTTAGGTTTACCTTAGCGATGGGCAGGGACAGGTATATACCGCAGGGCAAAAATTATAGCTGGGGGAAAGGAAATTATGATGCGATTAGGCAAGATTTAGGATGCGTAGGATGGGGAAGGAAACTGCAGGGGATGGGAACAATCGAAATGTGGAGCTTATTCAAGGAGCAGCTACTGCGTGTCCTTGATAAGTATGTACCTGTCAGGCAGGGAGGAAGTTGTCGAGCGAGGGAGCGGTGGTTTACTAAAGAAGTTGAAGCGCTTGTCAAGAGGAAGAAGAAGGCTTATGTTAGGATGAGACGTGAAGGCTCAGTTAGGGCGCTTGAGAGTTACAAGCTAGCCAGGAAGGATCTAAAGGGAGAGCTAAGAAGAGCAAGGAGAGGACACGAGAAGTCATTGGCGGATAGGATCAGGGAAAACCCTAAGGCTTTCTATAGGTATATCAGGAATAAAAGAATGACTAGAGTTAGATTAGGGCCAATCAAGGATAGTAGTGGGAAGTTGTGTGTGGAATCAGAGGAGGTAGGGGAAGTGTTAAATGAATATTTTGCGTCAGTATTTACAGTAGAGAAAGAAAATGTTGTCGAGGAGAATACTGAGATTCAGGCTACTAGGCTAGATGGGATTGAGGTTCACAAGGAGGAGGCGTTAGCAATTTTGGAAAGTGTGAAAATAGATAAGTCCCCTGGGCCAGATGGGATTTATCCTAGGATTCTCTGGGAAGCTAGGGAGGAGATTGCAGAGCCTTTGTCCTTGATCTTTATGTCGTCATTGTCGACAGGAATAGTGCCGGAAGACTGGAGGATAGCAAATGTTGTCCCCTTGTTCAAGAAGGGGAGTAGAGACAGCCCTGGTAATTATAGACCTGTGAGCCTTACTTCGGTTGTGGGTAAAATGTTGGAAAAGGTTATAAGAGATAGGATTTATAATCATCTTGAAAAGAATAAGTTCATTTGCGATAGTCAGCACGGTTTTGTGAAAGGTAGGTCGTGCCTCACAAACCTTATTGAGTTTTTCGAGAAGGTGACCAAACAGGTGGATGAGGGTAAAGCCGTGGATGTAGTGTATATGGATTTCAGTAAGGCGTTTGATAAGGTTCCCCATGGTAGGCTATTGCAGAAAATACGGAAGTATGGGATTGAAGGTGATTTAGTGCTTTGGATCAGAAATTGGCTAGCTGAAAGAAGACAGAGGGTGGTGGTTGATGGTAAATGTTCATCCTAGAGTTTAGTTACTAGTGGTGTACCGCAAAGATCTGTTTTGGGGCCACTGCTGTTTGTCATTTTTATAAATGACCTGGAAGAGGGTGTAGAAGGGTGGGTTAGTAAATTTGCGGATGACACTAAGGTAGGTGGAGTTGTGGATAGTGCCGAAGGATGTTGTAGGTTACAGAGGGACATAGATAGGCTGCGGAGCTGGGCTGAGAGATGGCAAATGGAGTTTAATGCGGAAAAGTGCGAGGTGATTCACTTTGGAAGGAGTAACAGGAATGCAGAGTACTGGGCTAATGGGAAGATTCTTGGTAGTGTAGATGAACAGAGAGATCTTGGTGTCCAGGTGCATAAATCCCTGAAGGTTGCTACCCAGGTTAATAGGGCTGTTAAGAAGGCATATGGTGTGTTAGCTTTTATTAGTAGGGGGATCGAGTTTCGGAGCCACGAGGTCATGCTGCAGCTGTACAGAACTCTGGTGAGACCGCACCTGGAGTATTGCGTGCAGTTCTGGTCACCGCATTATAGGAAGGATGTGGAAGCTGTGGAAAGGGTGCAGAGGAGATTTACTAGGATGTTGCCTGGTATGGAGGGAAGGTCTTACGAGGAAAGGCTGAGGGACTTGAGGTTGTTTTCGTTGGAGAGAAGGAGGAGGAGAGGTGACTTAATAGAGATATATAAGATAATCAGAGGGTTAGATAGGGTGGATAGTGAGAGTCTTTTTCCTCGGATGGTGATGGCAAATTCGAGGGGACATAGCTTTAAGTTGAGGGGTGATAGATATAGGACAGATGTCAGAGGTAGTTTCTTTACTCAGAGAGTAGTAGGGGCGTGGAACGCCCTGCCTGCAGCAGTAGTAGATTCGCCAACTTTAAGGGCATTTAAGTGGTCATTGGATAGACACATGGATGAAAATGGAATAGTGTAGGTCAGATGGTTTCACAGGTCGGCGCAACATCGAGGGCCGAAGGGCCTGTACTGCGCTGTAATGTTCTAATTCTAATTCTAATTCTAATTCTATTTGCATGTGCCTATCGCGCATGTATGCTAGCGTGGGGCGCAGCGTGTATCCGTAGGCGTTAACCGATTTAGAGAGAAGTTTAAGGTTTAATAAATTTCACTTTTCTTCTTTAAACCTAAGAAAACCTGTTTGTGCTAATTTCTTTGCCTTGTAATTGGAAAGCGGTGAACAAGGATTCACCAAGGGCTAAAAACACAGCGTGTTTAAAATCAAACCCTGTTACAATAATCCGAGGTTAAAGGCTGAAAGATAACCCTAGACACCTTTCTCACCTGGTCACAACAATGGGGAGATGCTCATCTTGGGGTTAAATAGGCACCAAGTGATGATCATCTGTATTAGCATTAATTTCAAAGTTGCTGGTTATAGCGTCCCGTGTATTCTGCAGTGATAAACTTAAAAGATTTCCCTTAGCTGGTACCAATAATAGGGAATGTGCAGAACCTAGAACCATTGAACCATAGAAAAACTACAGCACAGAAGGAGGCCATTCAGCCCATCGTGTTGGTGCCAGCTGAACAAGCTAGCGGCCCAATCTAATCCCACCTTCCGGCACCTGGTCCATAGCCTTGCCGGTTACAGCACATCAGGTGCATGTCCAGGTACCTTTTAAATGAATTGAGGATTTCTGCCTCCACCACCGTGCCTGGCAGTGAATTCCAGATACCTGCCACTCTCTGGGAGACAAAGTTTTTCCTCTTGTCCCCTCTAATCCTTCTCCCAATCACCTTAAACCTGTGTCCCTGGTAATTGATCTCTCCGCCAGGGTAAACAGATCCTTCCTGTCTACTCTATCTAGGCCCCTCATAATTTTATACACCTCAATTAAGTCACCCCTCAGCCTCCTCTGTTCCAAGGAAAACATCCCTGGCCAATCCAATCTTTCCTCATAACTACAACTTTCAAGCCCTGGTAACATTCTTATAAATCTCCTCTGTACTCTCTCCAGAGCAACTATGTCCTTTCTGTAATGTGGTGACCAGGACTGTATGCAATACTCCAGCTGTGGCCTAACCAGTGTTTTATTCAGTTCCAGCATCACATCCCTATTTTTACCTCGGCCAATAAAGGAAAGCATTCCATATGCCTTCTTCTTCACTCTATCTACCTGTCCTGCCACCTTCAGGGACCTGTGGACATGCATTCCAAGGTCTCTCACTTCCTCTACCCCTCTCAATATCCTCCTGTTTACTGTGTATTCCCTCGCTTTATTTGCCCCCCAAATGCATTACCTCACACTTATCTGGATTAAATTCCATTTGCCACTTTTCTGCCAATTCAACCAAACCATTGATATCTTTCTGGAGTCTACAGCTATCCTCTTCACTATCAAAGACATGGCCAATTTTTGGTCATCTGCTAATTTCCCAATCAAGCCTCCCATGTTTAAATCCAAATCATTAATTTCTGGGACATTGCCTGCCTGCCCTCCAAGGACCCAGTGCCCAGGGACACTACCTGCTCTCCAGGAACCCAGTGCCCAGGGACGCTACCTGCTCTCCAGGAACCCAGTGCCCAGGGACGCTACCTGCTCTCCAGGAACCCAGTGCCCAGGGACGCTACCTGCTCTCCAAGGAACCCAGTGCCCAGGGACACTACCGGCCCTCCAGGAACCCAGTGCCCAGGGACACTACCTGCTCTCAAAGGACCCAGTGCCCAGGGACACTACCTGCTTTCCAGGAACCCAGTGCCCAGGGACACTGCCTCCCTCCAAGGACCCAGTGCCCAGGGACACTACCTGCTTTCCAGGAACCTAGTGCCCAGGGACACTACCTGCCCTCCAGGAACCCAGTGCCCAGGGACACCACCTGCTCTCCAGGAACCCGTGCCCAGGGACACTACCTGCTCTCCAGGAACCCAGTGCCCAGGGACACTGCCTCCCTCCAAGGACCCAGTGCCCGGGGACACTACCTGCTCTCCAGGAACCCAGTGCCCAGGGACACTACCTGTTCTCCAAGGACCCAGTGCTCAGGGACACTACCTGCTCTGCAGGATCCCAGTGCCCAGGGACACTACCTGCTCTCCAAGGATCCAGTGCCCAGGGACACTGCCTCCCTCCAAGGACCCAGTGCCCAGGGACACTACCTGCTCTCCAGGAACCCAGTGCCCAGGGACACTACCTGCTCTCCAAGGACCCAGTGCTCAGGGACACTACCTGCTCTGCAGGATCCCAGTGCCCAGGGACACTACCTGCTCTCCAAGGATCCAGTGCCCAGGGACACTACCTGCTCTCCAGGAACCCAGTGCCCAGGGACACTACCTGCCCTCCAAGGATCCAGTGCCCAGGGACACTACCTGCCCTTCAAGGATCCAGTGCCCAGGGACACTACCTGCTCTCCAAGGACCCAGTGCCCAGGGACACTACCTGCCCTCTAGGAACCCAGTGCCCAGGGACACCACCTGCCCTCCAAGGATCCAGTGCCCAGGGACACCACCTGCCCTCCAAGGATCCAGTGCACAGGGACACTACCTGCCCTCCATGGACCCAGTCCCCAGGGACACTACCTGCTCTCCAGGAACCCAGTGCCCAGGGACACCACCTGCCCTCCAAGGATCCAGTGCCCAGGGACACCACCTGCCCTCCAAGGATCCAGTGCCCAGGGACACTACCTGCCCTCCATGGACCCAGTCCCCAGGGACACTACCTGCTCTCCAGGAACCCAGTGCCCAGGGACACTACCTGCCCTCCAAGGACCCAGTGCCCAGGGACACTACCTGCCCTCCAAGGACCGTGCCCAGGGACACTACCTGCCCTCCAAGGACCCAGTGCCCAGGGACACTACCTGTCCTCCAGGAACCCAGTGCCCAGGGACGCTACCTGCTCTCCAAGGAACCCAGTGCCCAGGGACACTACCGGCCCTCCAGGAACCCAGTGCCCAGGGACACTACCTGCTCTCCAAGGACCCAGTGCCCAGGGACACTACCTGCTTTCCAGGAACCCAGTGCCCAGGGACACTACCTGCCCTCCAGGAACCCAGTGCCCAGGGACACCACCTGCTCTCCAGGAACCCAGTGCCCAGGGACACTACCTGCTCTCCAGGAACCCAGTGCCCAGGGACACTGCCTCCCTCCAAGGACCCAGTGCCCAGGGACACTACCTGCTCTCCAGGAACCCAGTGCCCAGGGACACTACCTGCTCTCCAAGGACCCAGTGCTCAGGGACACTACCTGCTCTGCAGGATCCCAGTGCCCAGGGACACTACCTGCTCTCCAAGGATCCAGTGCCCAGGGACACTGCCTCCCTCCAAGGACCCAGTGCCCAGGGACACTACCTGCTCTCCAGGAACCCAGTGCCCAGGGACACTACCTGCTCTCCAAGGACCCAGTGCTCAGGGACACTACCTGCTCTGCAGGATCCCAGTGCCCAGGGACACTACCTGCTCTCCAAGGACCCAGTGCCCAGGGACACCACCTGCCCTCCAAGGATCCAGTGCCCAGGGACACCACCTGCCCTCCAAGGATCCAGTGCCCAGGGACACTACCTGCTCTCCAGGAACCCAGTGCCCAGGGACACTAGCTGCCCTCCAAGGACCCAGTGCCCAGGGACACTACCTGCCCTCCAAGGGCCAAGTGCCCAGGGACACTACCTTCCCTCCAAGGACCCAGTGCCCAGGGACACTACCTGCCCTCCAGGAACCCGGTCCCCAGGGACACTACCTGCTCTCCAGGAACCCGGTGCCCAGGGACACTACCTGCTCTCCAGGAACCCAGTGCCCAGGGACACTACCTGCTCTCCAGGAACCCAGTGCCCAGGGACACTACCTGCCCTCCAAGGACCCAGTGCCCAGGGACACTAGCTGCCCTCCAAGGACCCAGTGCCCAGGGACAGTACTTGCTCTGCAGGAACCCAGTGCCCAGGGACACTACCTGCTCTGCAGGAACCCAGTGCCCAGGGACACTACCTGCTTTCCAGGAACCCAGTGGCCAGGGACACTACTTGCTCTGCAGGAACCCAGTGCCCAGGGACACTACCTGCTCTCCAGGAACCCAGTGCCCAGGGACACTACCTGCTCTCCAAGGACCCGGTGCCCAGGAAACTACCTGCTCTCCAGGAACCCAGTGCCCAGGGACACTACCTGCTCTGCAGGAACCCAGTGCCCAGGGACACTACCTGCCCTCCAGGAACCCAGTGCGCAGGGACACTACCTGCTCTCCAAGGACCCAGTGGCCAGGGACACTACCTGCCCTCCAAGGACCCAGTGCCCAGGGACACTACCTGCTCTCCAGGAACCCAGTGCCCAGGGACACTACCTGCTCTCCAGGAACCCAGTGCCCAGGGACACTGCCTCCCTCCAAGGACCCAGTGCCCATGACACTGCCTATCCTCCAGGAACCCAGTGCCCAGGGACACTGCCTGTCCTCCACGAACCCAATGCTTAGGGGCACTGCCTGCCTGCTGGGGACCCAGTACTCAGCGACACTGCCTGCCTGCCAGGGGTCCGTTTCCATGACGGGCCTGTCTCTCTGACCACCTGTGGTCTTTCTTTCTGTCCTGGGGAGGCTACCACCTTCACACCCGCCAGATCATTACCTAGGAGCAGGTCAACCCTGTCCACAGGCAAACTAGGGACAATCACTACGGCCACCGGTCCCGAAACTAGGTCACACTCCAGGTGCACTCAGTGTACAGGTACAGGCATACACTGCCCTCCAATACCATTCACCACCATTTTGGTGTGCACTGCACTCTCAGGGGAAAGGTCAGGCCTTTTCCCAGTAAAAGGGATCCACTGGCCCATGTGTCCCTGAGAATTACTATGGGCTTGCGTGGTCCAGTCAAAGGGTATGGGGTTACTTTCCCTTCAATTACAAAACCCTCAGGAGTCTTATTAAATTTTCCTGCACTTGCAACATTAAGCTTCCTGGGTCTCACTCAGGAAGCCACAGCTTGTTCTGCTGTGCTTTTCATCAAGTTCCTTTCTTCACTGATCGGGTGTGCCCTGATTAACCCTACCGGTTTTCCCTTTAGTTTCCAGCAGTCAGCTTTTAAATGCCCTGCTTTATTACAATAGAAGCACACATGTCTCTGGGTCTCACCCTTGCACACAGCATCTTCCTTTTTGGGTGGAGGGCAGCCCCCTGTGTCTCCTCCTTTCCTTTCTCTCCCAGGACTGCCTGGGCGGAGATCACCTTTCCATCCTTTGTCCTTTTCGGATTTGTTGGGGGATGGGGGGGGGGGGGGGGGGGGTGGGTTGGGTGCAGTTAGGAAAGGTTCTCCCCTGGGAAACCGACTTATAAATTAAAGCAAACCCTTTGGCCAGAACGGCCACTTGCCAGGCTCTCTGAACCCGCGTCTCCTCTACATGGGTCTTTATAGAGAGTGGGAGAGAGTTTTTAAATTCCTCTACAGAACAAAGAACAAAGAACAGTACAGCACAGGAACAGGCCATTCGGCCCTCCAAGCCTGCGCCGATCTTGATGCCTGCCGAATCTAACACCTTCTGCACTTCCGGGGCCCATATCCCTCTATTCCCTTCCTATTCATATATTTGTCAAGATGTCTCTTGAACGTCGCTATCGTATCTGCTTCCACCACCTCCCCTGGCAGCAAGTTCCAGGCACTCTGTGTTAAAAACGTGCCTCGCACATCCCCTCTAAACTTTGCCCCTCGCACCTTAAACCTATGTCCCCTAGTAACTGATTCTTCCACCCTGGGAAAAAGCTTCTGACTATCCACTCTGTCCATGCCGCTCATAACTTTGTAAACCTCTATCATGTCGCCCCTCCACCTCCGTCGTTCCAGTGAAAACAATTCGAGTTTATCCAACCTCTCCTCATAGCTAATGCCCTCCAGACCAGGCAACATCCTGGTAAACGTCCTCTGTACCCTCTCCAAAGCCTCCACGTCCTTCTGGTCGTGTGGCGACCAGAATTGCATGCAATATTCTAAGTGTGGCCTAACTAAAGTTCTGTACAGCTGCAACATGACTTGCCAATTTTTATACTCTATGCCCTGACCGATGAAGGTAAGCATGCCGTATGCCTTCTTGACTACCTTATCCACCTGCGTTGCCACTTTCAGTGACCTGTGGACCTGTACGCCCAGATCTCTCTGCCTGTCAATATTCCTAAGGGTTCTGCCATTTACTGTATACTTCCCACCTGCATTAGACCTTCCAAAATGCATTACCTCACATTTGTCCGGATTAAACTCCATCTGCCATTTCTCTGCCCAAGTCTCCAACCGATCTATATCCTGCTGTATCCTCTGACAATCCTCATCATTATCCGCAACTCCACCAACCTTTGTGTCATCCACAAACTTACTAATCAGACCAGCTACATTTTCCTCCAAATCATTTATATATACTACAAACAGCAAAGGTCCCAGCACTGATCCCTGCGGAACACCACTAGTCACATCCCTCCATTCAGAAAAACACCCATCCACTGTTACCCTCTGTCTTCTGTGACTGAGCTAGTTCTGTATCCATCTTGCCAGCTCACCTCTGATCCTGTGTGACTTCACCTTTTGTACCAGTCTTCCATGAGGGACCTTGTCAAAGGCTTTACTAAAGTCCATATAGACAACATCCACCGCCCTTCCCTCATCAATCATCTTCGTCACTTCCTCAAAAAACTCAATCAAATTAGTAAGACACGACCTCCCCTTCACAAAACCATGCTGTCTCTCGCTAATAAGTTCGTTTGTTTCCAAATGGGAGTAAATCCTGTCCTGAAGAATCCTCTCTAATAGTTTCCCTACCACTGACATAAGGCTCACCGGCCTATAATTTCCTGGATTATCCTTGCCACCCTTCTTAAACAAAGGAACAACATTGGCTATTCTCCAGTCCTCTGGGACCTCACCTGTAGCCAATGAGGATGCAAAGATTTCTGTCAAGGCTCCAGCAATTTCTTCCCTTGCCTCCCTCAGTATTCTAGGGTAGATCCCATCAGGCCCTGGGGATTTATCTACCTTAATGCTTTGCAAGACACCCGACACCTCCTCCTTTTTGATAATGAGATGACTGAGACTATCTGCACTCCCTTCCCTAGGCTCATCATCCACCAAGTCCTTCTCCTTGGTGAATACGGATGCAAAGTACTCATTTAGCAACTCACCTATTTCCTCTGGCTCCACGCATAGATTCCCATCTCTGTCCTTGAGTGGGCCAACCCTTTCCCTGGTTACCCTCTTGCTCTTTATGTATGTATAAAAAGCCTTGGGATTTTCCTTGATCCTGTTTGCCAACTGAACTACTTCCCTGAGATTCTCATAGCTGAGCTGTATTTTAGGAGCCCTCAGCCACTGGTCAAAAGCCAGCTGCTTACTTCTTTCAAACTCCAGATAAGTTTGATTAGCTTGCTTCTTGTGGGTTATAAACATTCGGCGATCGGCTTCAGGTACTAATTCATATGCCTCGAGAATCGCATTTTTGGTCAGTTCATAATTTGATGAACTCTCATCTGGCAACAGGGAATAAACCTCATGGGCTTTTCCACTTAGCTTGCTTTGCAGTAAAAGAGACCAGGTCTCAGCTGGTCATTTTAGCTGCCTTGCCAGTTTCTCAAAAGACACAAAAAATGCCTCCACATCTTCCTCATTGAATTTTGCAATTAGTTGAGCGAGTTTTAATAATTTTTTACTCAGCCCTGAATTATGCTCATCCACATCAGCCATGCTTTCACTGAGGTTACTCTGTCGCCCCCTAGTTATCTCAAGCTGCCTTAGCTCTCTTTCTTCGCATTCTTTCTGGAATATTCTTTCTCTCTCCTGCCTTTCATTTTCTTCACATTCCTTCTCTCCCTCTCCTGCCCCTCTCTCTCTCTTTCCTCTCATTCAAGTTTTCTTTGTTCCAATTGTATCTTTGCTAGCAGTACCCTGTCTGGGTCTGCTTCTAACACTGTTTCTGCTTCTTCAGATTCAAGGGAAAAATGGTTGGCCACTAGCCTTAGGAGTTCAGACTTCCTCGCCTTGCCACGTACAGTGATCCCACACTGCTCAGCCATTTTTCTCAACTCCTCCATAGACAGTGCTTTTAACTTATCCCAAGTTACTTCACTAGAGCTACTAGCTTCAGTTGCAGACATGTTAGTATTCAATCACACACAACCACAAGAAAACTTGTATTAATCTTGAACAAAAACAAGAAATGCTGGATTCACTCAGCAGGTCTGGCAGCATCTGTGGAAAGAGAAGCAGAGTTAACGTTTCGGGTCAGTGACCCTTCTTCGGAACTCTATTGTATTAATCTTGCTCTGTTTTGCTTGGGAACAATTTGGCTTCCCACTTCCAATTACTCTTGTTTGTCTGATGGGTCAATTCTGGATGCGAGCACCCAAACTTCTGTTAGAACCAGGTGAGAAGGCAGTCTAGGGGTCCCTTTCAGCCTTCACCTGGTCTTAGTGTAACAGGGTTTTATTTTTTAAACACAGTGTTTTTTAGCACCCCCTCGGTGAATCCTTGTTCACCGCTTTCCAATTATAAGGTAAAGAAATGAGCACAAACAGGCTTTCATGGGTTTAAAGAAGAAAGATTGAAATTTATTAAAACTTAAACTCTAATTTGGTTAACACCTACGGATACACAACGCACCCACACTAGCATGCATTTGTGATACACACATGTAAATAGAGACAGAAAAGACCAGAAGAAAAATAAAATGGAGAGTTTTGAGGCAATATCTGAAGATCTGTTAAGGTTCTTCGAGCTCACGGTAGAGTCCTTGATTGTAGGTAGATCTTGCTTTTCGTTGGGGCCCAGTATTCTTCTTAAACCTTGTTCACTGTAGGAGATTTTTCTCTCTTGGTGTTCATGTGTCTTCAATGGATTCCGAAGCTGTTGAGAAAGAGATGGGAGCAAATAGGAGAGAGATGTTCTCAATCCAGGAGCCAGGAGCTTTCTAAGTTCAAACACTGTCTCTACAATTTAAAACTCTCCAAGTTGGCCAGCCGGGTGGTCATGTGACCGATTGGTTTGACCAGGTCTGTTCTGTGTATTGTATGGGAACAGGGGATAGCTCCTTTGTTCCAACACTGTCTGCTAATATGCAAAAATGTCTTTCTGGCTAGGGGCCTGGCAATTCCTTGGAAAAGGCCTTCTCTTCTTCCTAACAACAATTTGAAGTTTAATGTCCATCTGGCAAAATTAATGTGTCTCATTCGTGGCAGGTGGGGGCCTGCATGACACACAGCTTTCAAAAATGTATTTGATAATTATCTGAAGAGAGAATATGCTCAGTCACTGCGAAAGAATGGGGAAGTGGAACGAGCTAAACTGCTTTTGCAGAGAGCTGGCATGGACAAGACAGGCCGAATGGCCTCCATTTGTGCTGTATCCATTCTCTGATTCGATGATTCGGTTCAGTACTTTGAGCCGTTCCCAGCGAGAGGCCATTCCTGGAGCACAAAACTCCGCCACATCAGTTTCATGTTACCGGCCCACTCTCTCAAAGGTCCGCTCACAGTAAGCACCCAGTGGCCAGGTGGCACTGTGCCAGGGCAAAGAGCACATGGGACCGTGCAACAGATTTCCTCTAACTCAAGATTAGAGCTGATGCACTTGCTAAAATCCCAACACTCTTCCCAATATCAGTCGCCTGCACACACATGCTCGTTTTAGATACAGCAGAGATTGAAGTACCAGTCCATCTGAGAATTACAAACAGCATTAAGGAAACTTTCCAGTGAACACTGAGCCAGTTTACAAACAAGTAATGTCAGTCCTCTGAAACATTCTTCAACAATTCACAAGCATCTTTTCCCTTCCGCCCCGAAAGGTGTTGACTCTCACTGGGGTACAGTTCCTGAAGGTGCTGACTCTCACTGGGTTACAGTTCCTGAAGGTGCTGACTCTCACTGGGTTACAGTTCCTGAAGGTGCTGACTCTCACTGGGGTACAGTTCCTGAAGGTGCTGACTCTCACTGGGGTACAGTTCCTGAAGGTGCTGACTCTCACTGGGGTACAGTTCCTGAAGGTGCTGACTCACACTGGGATACAGTTCCTGAAGGTGCTGACTCTCACTGGGGTACAGTTCCTGAAGGTTCTGACTCTCACTGGGGTACAGTTCCTGAAGGTTCTGACTCTCACTGGGGTACAGTTCCTGAGGGTGCTGACTCTCACTGGGGTACAGTTCCTGAAGGTTCTGACTCTCACTGGGATACAGTTCCTGAGGGTGCTGACTCTCACTGGGGTACAGTTCCTGAAGGTTCTGACTCTCACTGGGGTACAGTTCCTGAGGGTGCTGACTCTCACTGGGATACAGTTCCTGATGGTGCTGACTCTCACTGGGACACAGTTCCTGAAGGTGCTGACTCTCACTAAAGGACAGTTCCTGAAGGTGCTGACTCTCACTGGGGTACAGTTCCTGAAGGTGTTGACTCTCACTGAGGTACAGTTCCTGAAGGTGCTGACTCTCACTGGGGTACAGTTCCTGAAGTTGCTGACTCTCACTGGGATACAGTTCCTGAAGGTGCTGACTCTCACTGGGATACAGTTCCTGAAGGTGCTGACTCTCACTGGGATACAGTTCCTGATGGTGCTGACTCTCACTGGGATACAGTTCCTGAAGGTGCTGACTCTCACTAAAGGACAGTTCCTGAAGGTGTTGACTCTCACTGAGGTACAGTTCCTGAGGGTGCTGACTCTCACTGGGATACAGTTCCTGAAGGTGCTGACTCTCACTGGGATACAGTTCCTGTAGGTACTGACTCTCACTAAAGGACAGTTCATGAAGGTGCTGACTCTCACTGGGGTACAGTTCCGGAAGGTGCTGACTCTCACTGGGATACAGTTCCTGAAGGTGCTGACTCTCACTGGGATACAGTTCCTGAAGGTGTTGACTCTCACTGGGATACAGTTCCTGAAGGTGCTGACTCTCACTGGGATACAGTTCCTGAAGGTGCTGACTCTCACTGGGATACAGTTCCTGAGGGTGCTGACTCTCACTGGGATACAGTTCCTGATGGTGCTGACTCTCACTGGGACACAGTTCCTGAAGGTGCTGACTCTCACTAAAGGACAGTTCCTGAAGGTGCTGACTCTCACTGGGGTACAGTTCCTGAAGGTGTTGACTCTCACTGAGGTACAGTTCCTGAAGGTGCTGACTCTCACTGGGGTACAGTTCCTGAAGTTGCTGACTCTCACTGGGATACAGTTCCTGAAGGTGCTGACTCTCACTGGGATACAGTTCCTGAAGGTGCTGACTCTCACTGGGATACAGTTCCTGAAGGTGCTGACTCTCACTAAAGGACAGTTCCTGAAGGTGTTGACTCTCACTGAGGTACAGTTCCTGAGGGTGCTGACTCTCACTGGGATACAGTTCCTGAAGGTGCTGACTCTCACTGGGATACAGTTCCTGTAGGTACTGACTCTCACTAAAGGACAGTTCATGAAGGTGCTGACTCTCACTGGGGTACAGTTCCGGAAGGTGCTGACTCTCACTGGGATACAGTTCCTGAAGGTGCTGACTCTCACTGGGATACAGTTCCTGATGGTGCTGACTCTCACTGGGATCCAGTTCCTGAAGGTGCTGACTCTCACTGGGATACAGTTCCTGATGGTGCTGACTCTCACTAAAGGACAGTTCCTGAAGGTGTTGACTCTCACTGAGGTACAGTTCCTGAGGGTGCTGACTCTCACTGGGATACAGTTCCTGAAGGTGCTGACTCTCACTGGGATACAGTTCCTGTAGGTACTGACTCTCACTAAAGGACAGTTCATGAAGGTGCTGACTCTCACTGGGGTACAGTTCCGGAAGGTGCTGACTCTCACTGGGATACAGTTCCTGAAGGTGCTGACTCTCACTGGGATACAGTTCCTGATGGTGCTGACTCTCACTGGGATACAGTTCCTGAAGGTGCTGACTCTCACTGGGATACAGTTCCTGAAGGTGCTGACTCTCACTGGGATTCAGTTCCTGAAGGTGCTGACTCTCACTGGGATACAGTTCCTGATGGTGCTGACTCTCACTGGGATACAGTTCCTGATGGTGCTGACTCTCACTGGGATACAGTTCCTGAAGGTGCTGACTCTCACTAAAGGACAGTTCCTGAAGGTGCTGACTCTCACTGGGATACAGTTCCTGATGGTGCTGACTCTCACTGGGATACAGTTCCTGAAGGTGCTGACTTTCACGAAAGGACAGTTCCTGAAGGTGTTGACTCTCACTGGGGTACAGTTCCGGAAGGTGCTGACTCTCACTGGGATACAGTTCCTGAAGGTGCTGACTCTCACTGGGATTCAGTTCCTGAAGGTGCTGACTCTCACTGGGATACAGTTCCTGATGGTGCTGACTCTCACTGGGATACAGTTCCTGATGGTGCTGACTCTCACTGGGATACAGTTCCTGAAGGTGCTGACTCTCACTAAAGGACAGTTCCTGAAGGTGCTGACTCTCACTGGGATACAGTTCCTGATGGTGCTGACTCTCACTGGGGTACAGTTCCTGAAGGTGCTGACTCTCACTGGGGTACAGTTCCTGATGGTGCTGACTCTCACTGGGATACAGTTCCTGAAGGTACTGACTCTCACTAAAGGACAGTTCATGAAGGTGCTGACTCTCACTGGGGTACAGTTCCGGAAGGCGCTGACTCTCACTGGGATACAGTTCCTGAAGGTGCTGACTCTCACTGGGGTACAGTTCCTGAAGGTGTTGACTCTCACTGGGATACAGTTCCTGAAGGTGCTGACTCTCACTGGGATACAGTTCCTGAAGGTGCTGACTCTCACTGGGATACAGTTCCTGAAGGTGCTGACTCTCACTGGGATACAGTTCCTGAAGGTGCTGACTCTCACTGGGATACAGTTCCTGATGGTGCTGACTCTCACTGGGATACAGTTCCTGATGGTGCTGACTCTCACTGGGATACAGTTCCTGAAGGTGCTGACTTTCACGAAAGGACAGTTCCTGAAGGTGCTGACTCTCACTGGGTTACAGTTCCTGAAGGTGTTGACTCTCACTGAGGTACAGTTCCTGAAGGTGTTGACTCTCACTGGGATCCAGTTCCTGAAGGTGCTGACTCTCACTGGGATACAGGTCCTGATGGTGCTGACTCTCACTGGGATACAGTTCCTGAAGGTGCTGACTCTCACTAAAGGACAGTTCCTGAAGGTGTTGACTCTCACTGGGGTACAGTTCCGGAAGGCGCTGACTCTCACTGGGATACAGTTCCTGAAGGTGCTGACTCTCACTGGGGTACAGTTCCTGAAGGTGCTGACTCTCACTGGGGTACAGTTCCTGAAGGTGCTGACTCTCACTGGGGTACAGTTCCTGAAGGTGCTGACTCCCACTGGGATACAGTTCCTGAAGGTGCTGACTCTCACTGGGATACAGTTCCTGAAGGTGCTGACTCTCACTGGGATACAGTTCCTGATGGTGCTGACTCTCACTGGGATACAGTTCCTGATGGTGCTGACTCTCACTGGGATACAGTTCCTGAAGGTGCTGACTCTCACTAAAGGACAGTTCATGAAGGTGCTGACTCTCACTGGGGTACAGTTCCGGAAGGCGCTGACTCTCACTGGGATACAGTTCCTGAAGGTGCTGACTCTCACTGGGGTACAGTTCCTGAAGGTGTTGACTCTCACTGAGGTACAGTTCCTGAAGGTGTTGACTCTCACTGAGATACAGTTCCTGAAGGTGCTGACTCTCACTGGGATACAGTTCCTGAAGGTGCTGACTCTCACTGGGATACAGTTCCTGAAGGTGCTGACTTTCACGAAAGGACAGTTCCTGAAGGTGCTGATTCTCACTGGGGTACAGTTCCTGAAGGTGTTGACTCTCACTGGGATCCAGTTCCTGAAGGTGCTGACTCTCACTGGGATACAGTTCCTGATGGTGCTGAATCTCACTGGGATACAGTTCCTGAAGGTGCTGACTCTCACTGGGGTACAGTTCCTGAAGGTGTTGACTCTCACTGAGGTACAGTTCCTGAAGGTGTTGGCTCTCACTGAGGTACAGTTCCTGAAGGTGTTGACTCTCACTGAGGTACAGTTCCTGAAGGTGCTGACTCTCACTGGGGTACAGTTCCTGAAGGTGCTGACTCCCACTGGGATACAGTTCCTGAAGGTGCTGAGTCTCACTGGGATACAGTTCCTGAAGGTGCTGACTCTCACTGGGATACAGTTCCTGATGGTGCTGACTCTCACTAAAGGACAGTTCATGAAGGTGCTGACTCTCACTGGGGTACAGTTCCGGAAGGCGCTGACACTCACTGGGATACAGTTCCTGAAGGTGCTGACTCTCACTGGGGTACAGTTCCTGAAGGTGTTGACTCTCACTGAGGTACAGTTCCTGAAGGTGTTGACTCTCACTGGGATACAGTTCCTGAAGGTGCTGACTCTCACTGGGATACAGTTCCTGAAGGTGCTGACTCTCACTGGGATACAGTTCCTGAAGGTGCTGACTTTCACGAAAGGACAGTTCCTGAAGGTGCTGACTCTCACTGGGGTACAGTTCCTGAAGGTGTTGACTCTCACTGGGATACAGTTCCTGAAGGTGCTGACTCTCACTGGGATACAGTTCCTGATGGTGCTGAATCTCACTGGGATACAGTTCCTGAAGGTGCTGACTCTCACTGGGGTACAGTTCCTGAAGGTGTTGACTCTCACTGAGGTACAGTTCCTGAAGGTGTTGGCTCTCACTGAGGTACAGTTCCTGAAGGTGTTGACTCTCACTGAGGTACAGTTCCTGAAGGTGCTGACTCTCACTGGGGTACAGTTCCTGAAGGTGCTGACTCCCACTGGGATACAGTTCCTGAAGGTGCTGACTCTCACTGGGATACAGTTCCTGATGGTGCTGACTCTCACTGGGATACAGTTCCTGAAGGTGCTGACTCTCACTAAAGGACAGTTCCTGAAGGTGCTGACTCTCACTGGGATACAGTTCCTGATGGTGCTGACTCTCACAGGGGTACAGTTCCTGAAGGTGTTGACTGTCACTGAGGTACAGTTCCTGAAGGTGCTGACTCTCACTGGGATCCAGTTCCTGAAGGTGCTGACTCTCACTGGGATACAGTTCCTGAAGGTGCTGACTCTCACTGGGATACAGTTCCTGATGGTGCTGACTCTCACTGGGGTACAGTTCCTGAAGGTGTTGACTGTCACTGAGGTACAGTTCCTGAAGGTGCTGACTCTCACTGGGGTACAGTTCCTGAAGGTGTTGACTCTCACTGGGATACAGTTCCTGAAGGTGCTGACTCTCACTGGGATACAGTTCCTGATGGTGCTGACTCTCACTGGGATACAGTTCCTGAAGGTGCTGACTCTCACTAAAGGACAGTTCCTGAAGGTGCTGACTCTCACTGGGATACAGTTCCTGATGGTGCTGACTCTCACTGGGGTACAGTTCCTGAAGGTGTTGACTGTCACTGAGGTACAGTTCCTGAAGGTGCTGACTATCACTGGGATCCAGTTCCTGAAGGTGCTGACACTCACTGGGATACAGTTCCTGAAGGTGCTGACACTCACTGAGGTACAGTTCCTGAAGGTGTTGACTCTCACTGGGATACAGTTCCTGAAGGTGCTGACTCTCACTGGGATACAGTTCCTGAAGGTGCTGACTCTCACTAAAGGACAGTTCCTGAAGGTGCTGACTCTCACTGGGGTACAGTTCCTGAAGGTGTTGACTCTCACTGAGGTACAGTTCCTGAAGGTGCTGACTCTCACTGGGTGACAGTTTCTGAAGGTGCTGACTCGCACTGGGGTACAGTTCCTGAAGGTGCTGACTCTCACTGGGGCACAGATCCTGAAGGTGCTGACTCTCACTGGGTGACAGTTCCTGAAGGTGCTGACTCTCACTGGGATACAGTTTTGGAAGGTGCTGACTCTCATTGGGATACAGTTCCTGAAGGTGCTGACTGTCACTGGGATACAGTTCCTGAAGGTGCTGACTCTCACTGGGATCCAGTTCCTGAAGGTGCTGACTCTCACTGGGATACAGTTCCTGAAGGTGCTGACTCTCACTGGGGTACAGTTCCTGAAGGTGTTGACTCTCACTGGGGTACAGTTCCTGAAGGTGCTGACTCTCACTGGGATACAGTTCCTGAAGGTGCTGACTCACTGGGATACAGTTCCTGAAGGTGCTGACTCTCACTGGGATACAGTTCCTGAAGGTGCTGACTCTCACTGGGGGACAGTTCCTGAAGGTGCTGACTCTAACTGGGATGCAGTTTCTGAAGGTGCTGACTCTCACTGGGGGACAGTTCCTGAATGTGCTGACTCTCACTGGGATACAGTTCCTGAAGGTGCTGACTCTCAATGGGATACAGTTCCTGAAGGTGCTGACTCTCACTGGGGGACAGTTCCTGAAGGTGCTGACTCTCACTGGGGTACAGTTCCTGAAGGTGCTGACTCTCACTGGGATACAGTTCCTGAAGGTGCTGACTCTCACTGGGTGACAGTTCCTGAAGGTGCTGACTCTCACTGGGATACAGTTCCTGAAGGTGCTGACTCTCACTGGGATACAGTTCCTGAAGGTGCTGACTCTCACTGGGGGACAGTCCCTGAAGGTGCTGACTCTCACTGGGGTATAATTCCTGAAGGTGCTGACTCTCACTGGGGTACAGTTCCTGAAGGTGCTGACTCTCACTGGGATACAGTTCCTGAAGGTGCTGACTCACTGGGATACAGTTCCTGAAGGTGCTGACTCTCAATGGGATACAGTTCCTGAAGGTGCTGACTCTCACTGGGGGACTGTTCCTGAAGGTGCTGACTCTCACTGGGATACAGTTCCTGAAGGTGCTGACTCTCACTGGGGTATAATTCCTGAAGGTGCTGACTCTCACTGGGGTACAGTTCCTGAAGGTGCTGACTCTCACTGGGGTATAATTCCTGAAGGTGCTGACTCTCACTGGGGTACAGTTCCTGAAGATGCTGACTCTCACTGGGATACAGTTCCTGAAGGTGCTGACTCTCACTGGGATACAGTACCTGAAGGTGCTGACATTCACTGGGATACAGTTCCTGAAGGTGCTGACTCTCACTGGGATACAGTTCCTGAAGGTGCTGACTCTCACTGGGGTACAGTTCCTGAAGGTGCTGACTCTCACTGGGGTATAATTCCTGAAGGTGCTGACTCTCACTGGGGTATAGTTCCTGAAGATGCTGACTCTCACTGGGATACAGTTCCTGAAGGTGCTGACTCTCACTGGGATACAGTTCCTGAAGGTGCTGACTCTCACTGGGATACAGTTCCTGAAGGTGCTGACTCTCACTGGGGTACAGTTATTGAGGGTGCTGACTCTCACTGGGATACAGTTCCTGAAAGTGTTGACTCTCACTGGGGTACAGTTCCTGAAGTTGTTGACTCTCACTGGGATACAGTTCCTGAAGGTGCTGACTCTCACTGGGATACAGTTCCTGAAGGTGCTGACTCTCACTGGGGTACAGTTCCTGATGGTGCTGACTCTCACTGGGATACAGTTCCTGAAGGTACTGACTCTCACTAAAGGACAGTTCATGAAGGTGCTGACTCTCACTGGGGTACAGTTCCGGAAGGTGCTGACTCTCACTGGGATACAGTTCCTGAAGGTGCTGACTCTCACTGGGGTACAGTTCCTGAAGGTGTTGACTCTCACTGAGGTACAGTTCATGAAGGTGTTGACTCTCACTGGGATACAGTTCCTGAAGGTGCTGACTTTCACGAAAGGACAGTTCCTGAAGGTGCTGACTCTCACTGGGGTACAGTTCCTGAAGGTGTTGACTCTCACTGAGGTACAGTTCCTGAAGGTGTTGACTCTCACTGGGATCCAGTTCCTGAAGGTGCTGACTCTCACTGGGATACAGTTCCTGATGGTGCTGACTCTCACTAAAGGACAGTTCCTGAAGGTGCTGACTCTCACTGGGATACAGTTCCTGAAGGTGCTGACTCTCACTGGGGTACAGTTCCTGAAGGTGCTGACTCCCACTGGGATACAGTTCCTGAAGGTGCTGACTCTCACTGGGATACAGTTCCTGATGGTGCTGACTCTCACTGGGATACAGTTCCTGATGGTGCTGACTCTCACTGGGATACAGTTCCTGAAGGTGCTGACTCTCACTAAAGGACAGTTCCTGAAGGTGCTGACTCTCACTGGGATACAGTTCCTGATGGTGCTGACTCTCACTGGGTACAGTTCCTGAAGGTGCTGACTCTCACTGGGGTACAGTTCCTGAAGGTGTTGACTCTCACTGAGGTACAGTTCCTGAAGGTGTTGACTCTCACTGAGGTACAGTTCCTGAAGGTGCTGACTCTCACTGGGGGACAGTTCCTGAAGGTGCTGACTCTCACTGGGGTACAGTTCCTGAAGGTGCTGACTCTCACTGGGGCACAGATCCTGAAGGTGCTGACTCTCACTGGGTGACAGTTTCTGAAGGTGCTGACTCGCACTGGGGTATAGTTCCTGAAGGTGCTGACTCTCACTGGGATACAGTTCCTGAAGGTGCTGACTCTCACTGGGATACAGTTCCTGAAGGTGCTGACTCTCACTGGGGTACAGTTATTGAGGGTGCTGACTCTCACTGGGATACAGTTCCTGAAAGTGTTGACTCTCACTGGGGTACAGTTCCTGAAGTTGTTGACTCTCACTGGGATACAGTTCCTGAAGGTGCTGACTCTCACTGGGATACAGTTCCTGAAGGTGCTGACTCTCACTGGGGTACAGTTCCTGATGGTGCTGACTCTCACTGGGATACAGTTCCTGAAGGTACTGACTCTCACTAAAGGACAGTTCCTGAAGGTGCTGACTCTCACTGGGGTACAGTTCCGGAAGGTGCTGACTCTCACTGGGATACAGTTCCTGAAGGTGCTGACTCTCACTGGGGTACAGTTCCTGAAGGTGTTGACTCTCACTGAGGTACAGTTCATGAAGGTGTTGACTCTCACTGGGATACAGTTCCTGAAGGTGCTGACTTTCACGAAAGGACAGTTCCTGAAGGTGCTGACTCTCACTGGGGTACAGTTCCTGAAGGTGTTGACTCTCACTGAGGTACAGTTCCTGAAGGTGTTGACTCTCACTGGGATCCAGTTCCTGAAGGTGCTGACTCTCACTGGGATACAGTTCCTGATGGTGCTGACTCTCACTAAAGGACAGTTCCTGAAGGTGCTGACTCTCACTGGGATACAGTTCCTGAAGGTGCTGACTCTCACTGGGGTACAGTTCCTGAAGGTGCTGACTCCCACTGGGATACAGTTCCTGAAGGTGCTGACTCTCACTGGGATACAGTTCCTGAAGGTGCTGACTCTCACTGGGATACAGTTCCTGATGGTGCTGACTCTCACTGGGATACAGTTCCTGATGGTGCTGACTCTCACTGGGATACAGTTCCTGAAGGTGCTGACTCTCACTAAAGGACAGTTCCTGAAGGTGCTGACTCTCACTGGGATACAGTTCCTGATGGTGCTGACTCTCACTGGGTACAGTTCCTGAAGGTGCTGACTCTCACTGGGGTACAGTTCCTGAAGGTGTTGACTCTCACTGAGGTACAGTTCCTGAAGGTGTTGACTCTCACTGGGATCCAGTTCCTGAAGGTGCTGACTCTCACTGGGATACAGTTCCTGAAGGTGCTGACTCTCACTGGGGGACAGTTCCTGAAGGTGTTGACTCTCACTGAGGTACAGTTCCTGAAGGTGTTGACTCTCACTGGGATACAGTTCCTGAAGGTGCTGACTCTCACTGGGATACAGTTCCTGAAGGTGCTGACTCTCACTGGGGGACAGTTCCTGAAGGTGCTGACTCTCACTGGGGTACAGTTCCTGAAGGTGCTGACTCTCACTGGGGCACAGATCCTGAAGGTGCTGACTCTCACTGGGTGACAGTTTCTGAAGGTGCTGACTCGCACTGGGGTATAGTTCCTGAAGGTGCTGACTCTCACTGGGATCCATTTCCTGAAGGTGCTGACTCTCACTGGGATCCAGTTCCTGAAGGTGCTGACTCTCACTGGGATACAGTTCCTGAAGGTGCTGACTCTCACTGGGATACAGTTCCTGAAGGTGCTGACTCTCACTGGTGTACAGTTCCTGAAGGTGTTGACTCTCACTGGGATACAGTTCCTGAATGTGCTGACTCTCACTGGGATCCAGTTCCTGAAGGTGCTGACTCTCACTGGGATACAGTTCCTGAAGGTGCTGACTGTCACTGAGATACAGTTCCTGAAGGTGCTGAATCTCACTGGGATACAGTTCCTGAAGGTGCTGACTCTCACTGGGATACAGTTCCTGAAGGTGCTGACTCTCACTGGGATACAGTTCCTGAAGGTGCTGACTCTCACTGGGGCACAGATCCTGAAGGTGCTGACTCTCACTGGGTGACAGTTTCTGAAGGTGCTGACTCGCACTGGGGTATAGTTCCTGAAGGTGCTGACTCTCACTGGGATACAGTTCCTGAAGGTGCTGACTCTCACTGGGATACAGTTCCTGAAGGTGCTGACTCTCACTGGGATACAGTTCCTGAAGGTGCTGACTCTCACTGGGTGACAGTTCCTGAAGGTGCTGACTCTCACTGGGATACAGTTCCTGAAGGTGCTGACTCTCACTGGGATACAGTTCCTGAAGGTGCTGACTCTCACTGGGTGACAGTTCCTGAAGGTGCTGACTCTCACTGGGATACAGTTCCTGAAGGTGCTGACTCTCACTGGGATACAGTTCCTGAAGGTGCTGACTCTCACTGGGATACAGTTCCTGAAGGTGCTGACTCTCACTGGGATACAGTTCCTGAAGGTGCTGACTCTCACTGGGATACAGTTCCTGAAGGTGCTGACTGTCACTGAGATACAGTTCCTGAAGGTGCTGAATCTCACTGGGATACAGTTCCTGAAGGTGCTGACTCTCACTGGGATACAGTTCCTGAAGGTGCTGACTGTCACTGGGATACAGTTCCTGAAGGTGCTGACTCTCACTGGGATACAGTTCCTGAAGGTGCTGACTCTCACTGGGTGACAGTTCCTGAAGGTGCTGACTCTCACTGGGATACAGTTCCTGAAGGTGCTGACTCTCACTGGGATACAGTTCCTGAAGGTGCTGACTCTCACTGGGTGACAGTTCCTGAAGGTGCTGACTCTCACTGGGATACAGTTCCTGAAGGTGCTGACTCTCACTGGGATCCAGTTCCTGAAGGTGCTGACTCTCACTGGGATACAGTTCCTGAAGGTGCTGACTCTCACTGGGATACAGTTCCTGAAGGTGCTGACTCTCACTGGGATACAGTTCCTGAAGGTGCTGACTGTCACTGAGATACAGTTCCTGAAGGTGCTGAATCTCACTGGGATACAGTTCCTGAAGGTGCTGACTCTCACTGGGATACAGTTCCTGAAGGTGCTGACTGTCACTGGGATACAGTTCCTGAAGGTGCTGACTCTCACTGGGATACAGTTCCTGAAGATGCTGACTCCCACTGGGATCCAGTTCCTGAAGGTGCTGACTCTCACTGGAGTACAATTCCTGAAGGTGCTGACTCTCACTGGGGTACAGTTCCTGAAGGTGCTGACTCTCACTGGGATACAGTTCCTGAAGGTGCTGACTCTCACTGGGGTACAGTTCCTGAAGGTGCTGACTCTCACTGGGATACAGTTCCTGAAGGTGCTGACTCTCACTGGGATACAGTTCCTGAAGGTGCTGACTCTCACTGGGATACAGTTCCTGAAGGTGCTGACTCTCACTGGGATACAGTTCCTGAAGGTGCTGACTCTCACTGGGGTACAGTTCCTGAAGGTGCTGACTCTCACTGGGATACAGTTTCTGAAGGTGCTGACTCTCACTGGGGTACAGTTCCTGAAGGTGCTGACTCTCACTGGGATACAGTTCCTGAAGGTGCTGACTCTCACTGGGGCACAGATCCTGAAGGTGCTGACTCTCACTGGGGCACAGATCCTGAAGGTGCTGACTCTCACTGGGGCACAGATCCTGAAGGTGCTGACTCTCACTGGGGTACAGTTCCTGAAGGTGCTGACTCTCACTGGGATACAGTTTCTGAAGGTGCTGACTCTCACTGGGGGACAGTTCCTGAAGGTGCTGACTCTCACTGGGATACAGTTTCTGAAGGTGCTGACTCTCACTGGGGGACAGTTCCTGATGGTGCTGACTCTCACTGGGGTACAGTTCCTGAAGGTGCTGAATCTCACTGGGATACACTTCCTGAAGGTGCTGACTCTCACTGGGTGACAGTTCCTGAAGGTGCTGACTCTCACTGGGGGACAGTCCCTGAAGGTGCTGACTGTCACTGGGATACAGTTCCTGAAGGTGCTGACTCTCACTGGGATACAATTCCTGAAGGTGCTGACTCTCACTGGGGGACAGTTCCTGAAGGTGCTGACTCTCACTGGGGCACAGATCCTGAAGGTGCTGACTCTCACTGGGGCACAGATCCTGAAGGTGCTGACTCTCAATGGGATACAGTTCCTGAAGGTGCTGACTCTCACTGGGATACAGTTCCTGAAGGTGCTGACTCTCACTGGGATACAGTTCCTGAAGGTGCTGACTCTCACTGGGATACAGTTTCTGAAGGTGCTGACTCTCACTGGGGTGCAGTTCCTGAAGGTGCTGACTCTCACTGGGGTACAGTTCCTGAAGGTGCTGACTCTCACTGGGATACAGTTTCTGAAGGTGCTGACTCTCACTGGGGGACAGTTCCTGAAGGTGCTGACTCTCACTGGGGTATAATTCCTGAAGGTGCTGACTCTCACTGGGGTACAGTTCCTGAAGGTGCTGACTCTCACTGGGGTACAGTTCCTGAAGGTGCTGACTCTCACTGGGATACAATTCCTGAAGGTGCTGACTCTCACTGGGGTACAGTTCCTGAAGGTGCTGACTCTCACTGGGATACAGTTTCTGAAGGTGCTGACTCTCACTGGGGGACAGTTCCTGATGGTGCTGACTCTCACTGGGGTACAGTTCCTGAAGGTGCTGACTCTCACTGGGATACAGTTCCTGAAGGTGCTGACTCTCACTGGGTGACAGTTCCTGAAGGTGCTGACTCTCACTGGGATACAGTTCCTGAAGGTGCTGACTCTCACTGGGATACAGTTCCTGAAGGTGCTGACTCTCACTGGGATACAGTTCCTGAAGGTGCTGACTCTCACTGGGATACAGTTCCTGAAGGTGCTGACTGTCACTGGGATACAGTTCCTGAAGGTGCTGACTCTCACTGGGATACAGTTCCTGAAGATGCTGACTCCCACTGGGATCCAGTTCCTGAAGGTGCTGACTCTCACTGGAGTACAATTCCTGAAGGTGCTGACTCTCACTGGGGTACAGTTCCTGAAGGTGCTGACTCTCACTGGGATACAGTTCCTGAAGGTGCTGACTCTCACTGGGGTACAGTTCCTGAAGGTGCTGACTCTCACTGGGATACAGTTCCTGAAGGTGCTGACTCTCACTGGGATACAGTTCCTGAAGGTGCTGACTCTCACTGGGATACAGTTCCTGAAGGTGCTGACTCTCACTGGGATACAGTTCCTGAAGGTGCTGACTCTCACTGGGGGACAGATCCTGAAGGTGCTGACTCTCACTGGGGTACAGTTCCTGCAGGTGCTGACTCTCACTGGGGTACAGTTCCTGCAGGTGCTGACTCTCACTGGGGTACAGTTCCTGAAGGTGCTGACTCTCACTGGGGTACAGTTACTGCAGGTGCTGACTCTCACTGGGGCACAGATCCTGAAGGTGCTGACTCTCACTGGGGTACAGTTCCTGCAGGTGCTGACTCTGACTGGGATACAGTTTCTGAAGGTGATGACTCTCACTGGGATACAGTTCCTGAAGGTGCTGACTCTCACTGGGATACAGTTTCTGAAGGTGCTGACTCTCACTGGGGTACAGTTCCTGAAGGTGCTGACTCTCACTGGGATACAGTTCCTGAAGGTGCTGACTCTCACTGGGGCACAGATCCTGAAGGTGCTTACTCTCACTGGGGCACAGATCCTGAAGGTGCTGACTCTCACTGGGGCACAGATCCTGAAGGTGCTGACTCTCACTGGGGTACAGTTCCTGAAGGTGCTGACTCTCACTGGGATACAGTTTCTGAAGGTGCTGACTCTCACTGGGGGACAGTTCCTGAAGGTGCTGACTCTCACTGGGGGACAGTTCCTGATGGTGCTGACTCTCACTGGGGTACAGTTCCTGAAGGTGCTGAATCTCACTGGGATACACTTCCTGAAGGTGCTGACTCTCACTGGGTGACAGTTCCTGAAGGTGCTGACTCTCACTGGGGGACAGTCCCTGAAGGTGCTGACTGTCACTGGGATACAGTTCCTGAAGGTGCTGACTCTCACTGGGATACAATTCCTGAAGGTGCTGACTCTCACTGGGGGACAGTTCCTGAAGGTGCTGACTCTCACTGGGGCACAGATCCTGAAGGTGCTGACTCTCACTGGGGCACAGATCCTGAAGGTGCTGACTCTCACTGGGGTACAGTTCCTGAAGGTGCTGACTCTCACTGGGATACAGTTCCTGAAGGTGCTGACTCTCACTGGGATACAGTTCCTGAAGGTGCTGACTCTCACTGGGATACAGTTCCTGAAGGTGCTGACTCTCACTGGGATACAGTTCCTGAAGGTGCTGACTCTCACTGGGATACAGTTTCTGAAGGTGCTGACTCTCACTGGGGTGCAGTTCCTGAAGGTGCTTACTCTCACTGGGGTACAGTTCCTGAAGGTGCTGACTCTCACTGGGATACAGTTTCTGAAGGTGCTGACTCTCACTGGGGGACAGTTCCTGAAGGTGCTGACTCTCACTGGGATACAGTTCCTGAAGGTGCTGACTCTCACTGGGGTACAGTTCCTGAAGGTGCTGACTCTCACTGGGATACAGTTCCTGAAGGTGCTGACTCTCACTGGGGTACAGTTCCTGAAGGTGCTGACTCTCACTGGGATACAGTTTCTGAAGGTGCTGACTCTCACTGGGGGACAGTTCCTGATGGTGCTGACTCTCACTGGGGTACAGTTCCTGAAGGTGCTGACTCTCACTGGGATACAGTTCCTGAAGGTGCTGACTCTCACTGGGTGACAGTTCCTGAAGGTGCTGACTCTCACTGGGATACAGTTCCTGAAGGTGCTGACTCTCACTGGGATACAGTTCCTGAAGGTGCTGACTCTCACTGGGGGACAGTCCCTGAAGGTGCTGACTGTCACTGGGATACAGTTCCTGAAGGTGCTGACTCTCACTGGGATACAATTCCTGAAGGTGCTGACTCTCACTGGGGGACAGTTCCTGAAGGTGCTGACTCTCACTGGGGTATAATTCCTGAAGGTGCTGACTCTCACTGGGGTACAGTTCCTGAAGGTGCTGACTCTCACTGGGATACAGTTCCTGAAGGTGCTGACTCTCACTGGGATACAGCTCCTGAAGGTGCTGACTCTCACTGGGATACAGTTCCTGAAGGTGCTGAAACTCACTGGGATACAGTTCCTGAAGGTGCTGACTCTCACTGGGGTACAGTTCCTGAAGGTGTTGACTCTCACTGGGATCCAGTTCCTGAAGGTGCTGACTCTCACTGGGATACAGTTCCTGAAGGTGCTGACTCTCACTGGGATACAGTTCCTGAAGGTGCTGACTCTCACTGGGGGACAGTTCCTGAAGGTGCTGACTCTCACTGGGGTACAGTTCCTGAAGGTGCTGACTCTCACTGGGGCACAGATCCTGAAGGTGCTGACTCTCACTGGGTGACAGTTTCTGAAGGTGCTGACTCGCACTGGGGTATAGTTCCTGAAGGTGCTGACTCTCACTGGGATCCATTTCCTGAAGGTGCTGACTCTCACTGGGATCCAGTTCCTGAAGGTGCTGACTCTCACTGGGATACAGTTCCTGAAGGTGCTGACTCTCACTGGGATACAGTTCCTGAAGGTGCTGACTCTCACTGGTGTACAGTTCCTGAAGGTGTTGACTCTCACTGGGATACAGTTCCTGAATGTGCTGACTCTCACTGGGATACAGTTCCTGAAGGTGCTGACTGTCACTGAGATACAGTTCCTGAAGGTGCTGAATCTCACTGGGATACAGTTCCTGAAGGTGCTGACTCTCACTGGGATACAGTTCCTGAAGGTGCTGACTCTCACTGGGATACAGTTCCTGAAGGTGCTGACTCTCACTGGGGCACAGATCCTGAAGGTGCTGACTCTCACTGGGTGACAGTTTCTGAAGGTGCTGACTCTCACTGGGGCACAGATCCTGAAGGTGCTGACTCTCACTGGGTGACAGTTTCTGAAGGTGCTGACTCTCACTGGGGCACAGATCCTGAAGGTGCTGACTCTCACTGGGATACAGTTCCTGAAGGTGCTGACTCTCACTGGGATACAGTTCCTGAAGGTGCTGACTGTCACTGGGATACAGTTCCTGAAGGTGCTGACTCTCACTGGGATACAGTTCCTGAAGATGCTGACTCCCACTGGGATCCAGTTCCTGAAGGTGCTGACTCTCACTGGAGTACAATTCCTGAAGGTGCTGACTCTCACTGGGGTACAGTTCCTGAAGGTGCTGACTCTCACTGGGATACAGTTCCTGAAGGTGCTGACTCTCACTGGGGTACAGTTCCTGAAGGTGCTGACTCTCACTGGGATACAGTTCCTGAAGGTGCTGACTCTCACTGGGATACAGTTCCTGAAGGTGCTGACTCTCACTGGGATACAGTTCCTGAAGGTGCTGACTCTCACTGGGATACAGTTCCTGAAGGTGCTGACTCTCACTGGGGGACAGATCCTGAAGGTGCTGACTCTCACTGGGGCACAGATCCTGAAGGTGCTGACTCTCACTGGGGTACAGTTCCTGCAGGTGCTGACTCTCACTGGTGTACAGTTCCTGAAGGTGTTGACTCTCACTGGGATACAGTTCCTGAATGTGCTGACTCTCACTGGGATCCAGTTCCTGAAGGTGCTGACTCTCACTGGGATACAGTTCCTGAAGGTGCTGACTGTCACTGAGATACAGTTCCTGAAGGTGCTGAATCTCACTGGGATACAGTTCCTGAAGGTGCTGACTCTCACTGGGATACAGTTCCTGAAGGTGCTGACTCTCACTGGGATACAGTTCCTGAAGGTGCTGACTCTCACTGGGGCACAGATCCTGAAGGTGCTGACACTCACTGGGTGACAGTTTCTGAAGGTGCTGACTCTCACTGGGGCACAGATCCTGAAGGTGCTGACTCTCACTGGGATACAGTTCCTGAAGGTGCTGACTCTCACTGGGATACAGTTCCTGAAGGTGCTGACTGTCACTGGGATACAGTTCCTGAAGGTGCTGACTCTCACTGGGATACAGTTCCTGAAGATGCTGACTCCCACTGGGATCCAGTTCCTGAAGGTGCTGACTCTCACTGGAGTACAATTCCTGAAGGTGCTGACTCTCACTGGGGTACAGTTCCTGAAGGTGCTGACTCTCACTGGGATACAGTTCCTGAAGGTGCTGACTCTCACTGGGGTACAGTTCCTGAAGGTGCTGACTCTCACTGGGATACAGTTCCTGAAGGTGCTGACTCTCACTGGGATACAGTTCCTGAAGGTGCTGACTCTCACTGGGATACAGTTCCTGAAGGTGCTGACTCTCACTGGGATACAGTTCCTGAAGGTGCTGACTCTCACTGGGGGACAGATCCTGAAGGTGCTGACTCTCACTGGGGCACAGATCCTGAAGGTGCTGACTCTCACTGGGATACAGTTTCTGAAGGTGCTGACTCTCACTGGGATACAGTTCCTGAAGGTGCTGACTCTCACTGGGATACAGTTTCTGAAGGTGCTGACTCTCACTGGGGTACAGTTCCTGAAGGTGCTGACTCTCACTGGGATACAGTTCCTGAAGGTGCTGACTCTCACTGGGGCACAGATCCTGAAGGTGCTGACTCTCACTGGGGCACAGATCCTGAAGGTGCTGACTCTCACTGGGGCACAGATCCTGAAGGTGCTGACTCTCACTGGGGTACAGTTCCTGAAGGTGCTGACTCTCACTGGGATACAGTTCCTGAAGGTGCTGACTCTCACTGGGATACAGTTCCTGAAGGTGCTGACTCTCACTGGGATACAGTTCCTGAAGGTGCTGACTCTCACTGGGATACAGTTCCTTAAGATGCTGACTCTCACTGGGATACAGTTCCTGAAGGTGCTGACTCTCACTGGGGTACAGTTCCTGAAGGTGCTGACTCTCACTGGTGTACAGTTCCTGAAGGTGTTGACTCTCTCTGGGATACAGTTCCTGAAGGTGCTGACTCTCACTGGGTGACAGTTCCTGAAGGTGCTGACTCTCACTGGGATACAGTTTCTGAAGATGCTGACTGAGTCTCTCTGGACCACCTTCACTGATACAAACTGCTGTGATCAGAATTGCCTCGAGACAGTGGGACTGAACTGGGGAGGATATTGATGTCTTTAAAGGGACAATTTTTTTTTTTTTTAATTTCCAAAATATACTTTATTCATAAACGTCTGTAAAAATTACATTGCCAAACAGTTTCCAAACAGCACCAAAAAATACAAACATTGCAAAAGAGATCAGTTTCCTTCAATACTCTCATGAGTTTCTTCTCAACCCTTCCGTTTCACAATTGTCATGTCAATTACAGTTTTACATTTACAGCAATTGAGAATATTAACGATACAGTTCGAGGGGTTTCCCATGGATCCAGCCCCTCAGTCTAGCTTGGTGGGGGAACCTTACACTGTGGTCTTTGCCCATTGAGCCTTTGCTGCGGCTGCCCCAAGCTTTGGTGCGTCCCTCAGCACGTAGTCCTGGACCTTGGAATGTGCCAGTCTGCAACATTCGGTGGTGGACAACTCTTTGCGCTGGAAGACCAGCAAGTTTCGGGCAGACCAAAGGGCGTCTTTCACCGAATTGATAGTCCTCCAGCAGCAGTTGATGTTTGTCTCGGTGTGCGTCCCTGGGAACAGCCCGTAGAGCACAGACTCCTGTGTTACAGAGCTGCTTGGGATGAACCTTGACAAAAACCACTGCATCTCTTTCCACACCTGCTTTGCAAAGGCACATTCCAGGAGGAGGTGGGCGACCGTCTCTTCCCCACCACAGCCAACGCGGGGGCACTGTGCGGAGGGGGCGAGACTTCAGGTGTGCATGAAGGATCTGACGGGGAGGGCCCTTCTCACCACCAGCCAAGCTACGTCTTGGTGCTTGTTTGAAAGTTCTGGTGATGAGGCATTCCGCCAAATGACTTTGACGGTCTGCTCGGGGAACCATCCGACAGGATCCACCGTTTCCTTTTCCCGTAGGGCCTTGAGGACATTCCGTGCAGACCACTGCCTGATGGACCGGTGGTCAAAGGTGTTTTCCCGCAGAAACTGCTCCATGAAGGATAGGTGGTACGGCACCGCCCAACTGCACGGAGCGTTCCGCGGCAATGTGACCAGGCCCATCCTTCGCAACACCGGGGACAGATAGAACCTCAGCACGTAGTGACACTTGGAGTTTGCGTACTGGGGATCTACACACAGCTTGATGCAGCCGCACACGAAGGTGGTCATCGGGATGAGGGCCACGTTGGGTACATTTTTCCCGCCCTTGTCCAGAGATTTGAACATCGTGTCCCTCCGGACCCGGTCCATTTTAGATCCCCAGACGAAGCAGAAAATGGCTCGGGTGACTGCCACGGCGCAGGAGTGGGGTATGGGCCAGACCTGCGCCACGTAGAGCAACAACGTGAGCGCCTCGCACCTGATGACCAGGTTCTTACCCACAATGGAGAGAGATCGCTGCCCCCACATGCCCAACTTTTGTCGTACAAATGGCTGGTTTCTCTGGACACTTTGGAAAGGTTACTGTCACTGTCTTGCTCATATTGAAAACAGTGCATGCTCTCAATTCACCTGTAGGCGATGTTGAGACAAAATGACTGCAGTGGGCTGTACCTAATGTGATGCAACCAATCCGTCTGAACATTGAGTCATCCCAATTGAAAGACTTCCTGTAAAAAAAAAATTCTGATACCAGAATGACTCAAGGAGAGAATATATGCATCTGTTAAATATCAAGCAAGTCAGAACGAAATCTGGAGCAAATATTTTAAGAAACAGGATTTAATATCATGAAGTGTCAACCCAAATCGGTCATGTCACCGAACACAAGACTGCAACAATGCAGCAAGATGGGAAATGGAGAGAGAAGCTGAAATATGCTGGAATTAAGTTGCTGGAAAAGGCACAAAGTAATCAGCAGTGATCCAAAAGCAAGCAGAGACCCCATTGCACTCAACACTGCCCTCACATACATTAACACCGAAAGCAGGCCCTGCAGACTCCTCTCCCTCTAACAAATCAACTCACTGACTCCACCCTCTAAACGGGCTGTCCGAGCTACACAACCCATGCCCGACGCCACCGCCTAAAACAACCACAACCCCCGCCTGAAACCCACAAAACACCCACCCGAAACCCCCACCCGAAACCCACAAAACACCCACCCGAAACCCCCACCCGAAACCCACAAAACACCCACCCGAAACCCCCACCCGAAACCCACAAAACACCCACCCGAAACCCCCACCCGAAACCCACAAAACACCCACCCGAAACCCCCACCCGAAACCCACAAAACACCCACCCGAAACCCCCGCCTGAAACCCACAAAACACCCACCCGAAACCCCCACCCGAAACCCACAAAACACCCACCCGAAACCCCCACCCGAAACCCACAAAACACCCACCCGAAACCCCCACCCGAAACCCACAAAACACCCACCCGAAACCCCCGCCTGAAACCCACAAAACACCCACCCGAAACCCCCACCCGAAACCCACAAAACACCCACCCGAAACCCCCACCCAAAACCCACAAAACACCCACCCGAAACCCCCACCCGAAACCCACAAAACACCCACCCGAAACCCCCGCCTGAAACCCACAAAACACCCACCCGAAACCCCCACCCGAAACCCACAAAACACCCACCCGAAACCCCCACCCGAAACCCACAAAACCCCCACCCGAAACCCACAAAACACCCACCCGAAACCCACAAAACACCCACCCGAAACCCACATAACACCCATCCGGAAACACCAAAAACCCCGAGACCCACACAAACTCCACCCGTAAACCCACCCCAAACACCCACAACCCCCACCCAAAATTCCACAACCTGAGCCCCAAACCCCACCCGAAACCCATACAACCCCCCTACGCAACCAAAACCCCCGCCCGAAACCCACAAAAGAAACTCGCCCGAAACCCACAAAAAACCCCCGGCTGAAACCCATAAAACTCCCAACTGAAATCCCCGCCCGAAACCCACACAACCCCCGCCCAAAATTTCTGCCCGAAACCCCTGCCTGATACCCACACAGCCCCTGGGTTTCGGGTGGGATTTTAGTTCTAAGGTTAGGTTGGAATGGCTGGGTTTGTTCTCCTTGGAACAAAGGAGATTGAGGGGAGATTTAATAGAAGTTACAAGATTATGACAGGCTTAGATAAGTTAGACAAGGAAAAACTTCCCATTAACAAATGGTACAAGGACGAGGGGACACAGATTGAAGGTTTTGGGCAAAAGATACAGGATGAATATGAGGAAGCACTTCTTTTCTGCAGCGGATGGTAATGACCTGGAACTCGACCACATGGGTGGTGGAAACAGAAACAATTACTGACTTCAAGAGGAAGTTGGATGGCCACCTGAGAGAAATAGACTTGCAGGGCTACGAGGATCAGGCCGGGCAGTAGGACTGACAACGTAGCTCCATGGAGAGCCGGCATGGACTCAATGGGCCGAATGGCCTCCTTCTGAGCTGTAAGTGACTCTTCTGCTGTCCAGGTTACTCTCTCTTTGCCCGCAGCTGGTTTGAACAGATGATTTGTGGAGCTGGCAGCAGGAGATCACCTGGATGGAGCCGTGGTGGATGCCGGGAGTTGTAATATCCGGCAGAATAATGCCATCTCCCAACAGACATCACACGTGGGACTGCAATCAGCAGGACCTGATGATTGACAGGCTCAGTGACCACTCAGTGAAGCCTGCACTCATTTACATCTCCAATGAGCGTGAAACATAGGCAGGTAGAGTTCATGTTGAATCTGTGGTTTATTGAAACAAAAACAGAAAGTGCTGGAAACATTCAGTAGGTCTGGCAGAAAGCATAGAAAGAGAAGCAGAGTTAAATGTTTTGGGTCAATGACCTGTCATCAGAACTGGGAAAAGAATGCAGGGGCAACTAGTGGTCAGGGGCAGGGTCAGGGTCTGGGTCTGGGTCAGGGTCAGGTTCTGGGTCAGGGTCAGATTCTGGGTCTGGGTCAGGGTCAGGGTTGGGCCAGAGTCAGTGTCAGGCTGGTCAGAGTCTGGGTCTGGGTCTGGGTCAGGGTCAGGGTCTGGGTCAGGGTTTGGGTCTGGGTCTGGGTCTGGGTCTGGGTCAGGGTCTGGGTCTGGGTCTGGGTCTGGGTCTGGGCCAGGGTCTGGGTCTGGGTCTGGGTCAGGGTCAGATTCTGGGTCTGGGTTTGGGTCTGGGTCTGGGTCTGGGTCTGGGTCTGGGTCAGGGTCAGGGTCAGGGTTGGGCCAGAGTCAGTGTCAGGCTGGTCAGGGTCAGGGTCAGGGTCTGGGTCAGGGTCAGATTCTGGGTCTGGGTCTGGGTTTGGGTCTGGGTCAGGGTCAGGGTCAGGGTCAGGGTCAGGGTCAGGGTTGGGCCAGAGTCAGTGTCAGGCTGGTCAGGGTCAGGGTCAGGGTCAGGGTCAGGGTCTGGGTCTGGCTCTGGGTCTGTGCCAGAATGGCATGGCACCCCCCCCCCCCCCCCACACTGCTCCCTCAGTGTGTACATTCTCTACAGTCCAACATCCTGTTGCCACTGAGTGTTTGGGTTCCCAAATAAAGAATGGTCCATTTGGCTGCTGGTGCCTACGGAAGAGAATTTGCAGCATGAGCCTCAGTGCTGGATTCTCCCCTCTCTAGCTCACAGGTGCTGAAGTCCATTATAATATTCCCCACAGGGACGGAGCCTGGGCCTTTTCTCCTCTGTATGGGGCTCAGCACCAATCTGATAGTACACATCACCATGACCTGAATTCCGTAGGTTTAATTGATTTTATACATTTAGAAGGATTCTCAGAGGTGCCTGTGCTAATTTAAATATTGGCAGGGGTCTGCTCATACTCATCTAGTGCATGTGCAGTCAGCCTGTGCCCAGCACCTTCATGATGCCCAGGTTTGCAGTAGTGCCAATTGCACAGTCTGCTGCCCCAGTCTCCATGTACAATATAAACCCAGCTCGCTTCATTCCAACCACTTTCCAATCTCTCTTGCATCCCACCACAGTGCCTGTGTTCATCCTAACTCCACAACAGAGTTCTCTACAATCTTCTCATGTCTCTGCTCCTTCCTGCTCAGGATCAATATTTCACTTCTTCAAGTGTTTCAAGTAACTCCTCTTTAAACTCTTTGTCTCACTCAGTCTCAATAGCCTCTGTTACAAACACTGGACTTTGTAACATGATTATCTCTTTAAAAATTGTGATTTTTTAAAATTTAAGATGGAGTAAAGAAGTCAGGTGACCTCACATCCACTCTGCTAAAGGACAAACAAAAATATTGGTTACCAGGACAAAAGCAAACACAAATCCAAGACTTTTTTTGAAAAACAGAACACTGCAGGGGTAACAGCTGAAGAACAATGTGTTTCGCCCTCCCAGACTTTCGGGTCGTAAACAAGTGGTGGGGAGTCGGAGGGGGGTGGGGTCTGTGATTCTGAAGATGCAAATGTACCAAACAGCTGTTAAAACCTGGGAACAATGGAAGGCCCAGGTGGCTCTGTGAAACCAGACTTCTGGACTTTGCATATTGGAAAAGGACAATGAGCTAATGATGTTTATTTCCAGATTAATTTAACAGATTTTCTGAAGGCAGACAGGCCGTAAGAAGATGAAACCAGTGGTGGCAGCCGAGAGACAGAGGGATAGAGAAAGAGAGAGAGGGAACACCTGCTCTTGGAGAAGATTGATACAGTGAAAGGATGCAAAGACTTGAACCTGTTTGGAAAGTTGAGGTTTGCGGAGAAGTAAAAGACCAACAGCATCACCGGGAATCACCTGATTCACAGATGTCCAGGTCCAAAGTGTTCAGAGAAGTGAGTGAAGACAGCTTTGATTTTGGAAAGGCCTGGGAGATCCAACCCACTGCAACTGGGAGGAGTTTGTGGCTTTTAACTGCAAAGATTTTGCGATCAAAAAGGACAGTGTAATGTGTTCATGTGGTGTGAGGTTTTCAAGTATTTTGATAAGTAAAGAAAATACTTTTCTTTGTAATTTAGGGTATCAGCTACTTACAAAGTACTGTTTAGTAAATGGGAATTTCTTTTAGTTTAGTTGTTATGATAAAAGTCCTAAAAATGTGAAATATTGTCGTGTAATTATTTAAATTGGTCTGGGGGTTCATATCTCGTATTTAACGTTAATAAAGAACAAAGAAAGAACAAAGAACAAAGAAAATTACAGCACAGGAACAGGCCCTTCGGCCCTCCAAGCCTACGCCGATCCAAATCCTCTATCTAAACCTGTCACCTATTTTCTAAGGGTCTGTATCTCTTTGCTTCCTGCCCATTCATGTATCTGTCTAGATACATCTTAAAAGACGCTATCGTGCCCGCGTCTACCACCTCCGCTGGCTACGCGTTCCAGGCACCCACCACCCTCTGCGTAAAGAACTTTCCACGCATATCCCCCCTAAACTTTTCCCCTTTCACTTTGAACTCGTGTCCCCTAGTAATTGAATCCCCCACTCTGGGAAAAAGCTTCTTGCTATCCAACCTGCCTATACCTCTCATGATTTTGTACACCTCAATCAGGTCCCCCCTCAACCTCCGTCTTTCTAATGAAAATAATCCTAATCTACTCAACCTCTCTTCATAGCTAGCGCCCTCCATACCAGGCAACATCCTGGTGAACCTCCTCTGCACCCTCTCCAAAGCATCCACATCCTTTTGGTAATGTGGCGACCAGAACTGCACGCAGTATTCCAAATGTGGCTGAACCAAAGTCCTATACAACTGTAACATGACCTGCCAACTCTTGTACTCAATACCCCGTCCGATGAAGGAAAGCATGCCATATGCCTTCTTGACCACTCTATTGACCTGTGTTGCCACCTTCAGGGAACAACGGACCTGAACACCCAAATCTCTCTGTACATCAATTTTCCCCAGGACTTTTCCATTTACTGTATAGTTCACTCTTGAATTGGATCTTCCAAAATGCATCACCTCGCATTTGCCCTGATTGAACTCCATCTGCCATTTCTCTGCCCAACTCTCCAGTCTATCTATATTCTGCTGTATTCTCTGACAGTCCCCTTCACTATCTGCTACTCCACCAATCTTAGTGTCGTCTGCAAACTTGCTAATCAGACCACCTATACTTTCCTCCAAATCATTTATGTATATCACAAACAACAGTGGTCCCAGCACGGATCCCTGTGGAACACCACTGGTCACACGTCTCCATTTTGAGAAACTCCCTTCCACTGCTACTCTCTGTCTCCTGTTGCCCAGCCAGTTCTTTATCCATCTAGCTAGTACACCCTGGACCCCATGTGACTTCACTTTCTCCATCAGCCTACCATGGGGAACCTTATCAAACGCCTTACTGAAGTCCATGTATATGACATCTACAGCCCTTCCCTCATCAATCAACTTTGTCACTTCCTCAAAGAATTCTATTAAGTTGGTAAGACATGACCTTCCCTGCACAAAACCATGTTGCCTATCACTGATAAGCCCATTTTCTTCCAAATGGGAATAGATCCTATCCCTCAGTATCTTCTCCAGCAGCTTCCCTACCACTGACGTCAGGCTCACCGGTCTATAATTACCTGGATTATCCCTGCTACCCTTCTTAAACAAGGGGACAACATTAGCAATTCTCCAGTCCTCCGGGACCTCACCCATGTTTAAGGTCTCACTGAGGTCGTAATAGCCCCTCATTGGAACACATTGATTTCTAATAACTTTTTGTATGAAAATACCCTTCTCTCCCTCCCCTTTTCTGGCTCTTGTTCTTAGCCTGGGTTTCTGCCCCTCTCCTGGTGACTGATTTACTGTCCAGTGTAAGCAATCTCTCGTTATTTCCACTCTCAAATCAGTTTATCATTTTGAACATAGATGTCCCCTTTGATCTTCTCTGTTCCAATGAACATAGATCTTGTATTTTTGTCTTAAAGTTAAAAAAAGCTCAACGATATGTGAACATTCAGCAATGTCCCAAATATCTGACCTGAATCCAACTATTACCTTATACATCTAGCTCCAAACAGTGTGAGCAGAGCCTGTCCCTTCTCCCTGATCCTGGGCCCCAAGAACCCAACACTGCTCCCTGAGACCCCAGCATCCCTCCCTGAGACCTCAACTCTGCTCCCCGACACCCCAACCTCTCTCCCTGAGATACCAACCTTGTTCCTGAGACCCCAGCCTCACTCCCCAATCCCTGCATCACTCCCTGTTTCCCAGTCCTACCCCCTGAGACAGCAGCCTTCCCAACAAGCAGTTTGGAGTATGTTGTTTGATATGGATTTTCCCATCTCTTCAATGGATGAGTGTTCAGCGAGGTTGGTGTTGTCTCATATCAGATGTTAAATTGAATCTTGATTTGAAGATCCAATTGCGAATATTATACATGAAGTTACTGTTGGAGGGCTGGGGAAGGCATTGACTTTGCAGTGTGCTCACTTGTCCAGTAGGGACCTGACTCTTCTCCTCAAATGTTGAGATTGCTTGACAACAGAGACTTCTCCATTTGGATCTGTCCATGGTTGTTTTTTTCCCGTGTAGTGGGGTCCAACTTACAGGCTCTGAGATTGACTTTCAGAATGTCTTTGGATGTAAGTTTGGGATGTCCGATGGTGGGGTTCCCGTGCTCAGCTGGCTGGAGAAGACTGCCTGTGGTATGCGGGAATCCTCCATGTGAATCACATAGCCAACACAGTGAAGCTGAGCTCTGATGAGCATGCTGTCAATACCAGGTATGCAGCACTTTGCAAGAACTTTGATGTTAGGATTATGTCCTGCCACTTGATATGCAGATAGATCTTAAGCAGTGAAGGTGGAATGCTTTCTGTGACACTGGTAGGTTGTCAATGCTTCACGGCCATAGCGAAGTGATGTGAGAACCACTGCCTGATAAACTTTGATCTTTGTATCGAGGTAGACTCCATTCTATCGCCAAGGCCTGTAGGTGAGCCTGCCGAATGCTGAGCTGGCCTTTGCCAGATGATGGCAATGGCATCGTCCAACATGATGGTGTTGGAGAGGATACTCCCCCCAGGTAGCAGAACTTCTGAATTGAGTTGAGGGCTGTATTGTTGATTGTGACAATGGGTTCTTGGAGTTTGTGGCCAGGGGCAAGTTGCTACAAGATTTCAGTCTTCTTCAGACTTATTGTAAGGCCAAAGCGTTCTGAGCTTGGCAAAGGGGTCAAGAAGCAGCTGGATCTCCTCCAGTCTGTGATGAGCACAATCATTGATAAACAAGAGGTCACTCAGTGACTGTTCTTTGATCTTTGTGTGAGCCCTGAGCCATGGCACATTGAAGAGGTTGTGTTGATCTTTGATGGCCAGAAAGTAGATGGCAAACAGAACTGGAGGCATTTCGCAGCGTTCTTTGGTGCCATTGGTATATAAATGGGTTGATTGGGTGAGATGAAGTAGGATGCAAGGTCATATGGAACATAAACACCAGCACAGATCAGATGGGCCGAATGTTTTTGTGTAGATCTGGTGTAAATCACTCAAGACGAGATGAGCCAGGAGGCGGGGCCAGCTGAGCGCACGGGGCGGAGCCAGCCGAGCGCCCTGGGGGCGGGACCAGCTGAGCGCACGGGGCGGAGCCAGCCGAGCGCCCTGGGGGCGGGACCAGCCGCTCGGGGCGGGGCCAGCCGAGCGCCCTGGGGGCGGGACCAGCTGAGCGCACAGGGCGGAGCCAGCCGAGCGCCCTGGGGGCGGGACCAGCTGACCGCTCGGGGCGGAACCAGCCGAGCGCCTGGGGGCGGGACCAGCTGAGCGCACAGGGCGGAGCCAGCCGAGCGCCCTGGGGGCGGACCAGCTGACCGCTCGGGGCGGGGCCAGCCGAGCGCACTGGGGGCGGGACCAGTTAACCGCTCGGGGCGGGGCTTAGCTGAGCGCACGGGGCGGAGCCAGCCGAGCGCCCTGGGGGCGGGACCAGCCGCTCGGGGCGGGGCCAGCCGAGCGCCCTGGGGGCGGGACCAGCTGAGCGCACTGGGGGCGGGACCAGTTAACCGCTCGGGGCGGGGCTAGCTGACCGTATACACACGTATGTTCGCAGCGCCAATGGCGGGGCTAGCAGGGCGCCTGGTGACGCATGGAGTTGACGTGGTGACGCAGGGAGTTGACGTGGTGACGCAGGGAGTTGACGTGGTGACGCAGGGAGTTGACGTGGTGACGCACTGACGGCGGCCCTGCTGCCAAATGGCCGCTCCCGGGGATGGAGGAGCCGCTGCTTCACCGCGGCCTGAGTCCGATTCTGGCCTGATTTACTCGCAGCTCCTGCAGCAACTGGTGGGGGAGCAGCGGCAGCCGCGGGACCTGAGCCCGGCCGCACTTGTCGGATTCCCGGCGCCCATCAAATCAGACGAACAGAAAATGGTGGAGCGCGCTTTAGAGAGCTGCGGGTTCAAAGCAGCACTGGCCTGTGTGGGAGGTGAGGGGTTAAGGTGCAGAGGTCGGAGGAGAAGCTCATAAAGGGGGTGACGGGGAAACAGTGCAGAGGGATGGGGAGGGTACGATGAGGTGGTGAGGGTCGGGAGGGAGGAAGGGGAGAGAGATGGAGGGGGGGAGAGAGAGAGAGATGGAAGGGGGAGAGAGAGATGGAAGGGGGGAGAGAGAGATGGAAGGGGGGAAGGGGTGAGAGAGAGATGGAAGGGGGGAAGGGGTGAGAGAGATGGAAGGGGGGAAGGGGTGAGAGAGAGATGGAAGGGGGGAAGGGGTGAGAGAGAGATGGAAGGGGGAAGGGGTGAGAGAGAGATGGAAGGGGGAAGGGGTGAGAGAGAGATGGAAGGGGGGAAGGGGTGAGAGAGAGATGGAAGGGGGGAAGGGGTGAGAGAGAGATGGAAGGGGGGAAGGGGTGAGAGAGAGATGGAAGGGGGGAAGGGGTGAGAGAGAGATGGAAGGGGGGAAGGGGTGAGAGAGAGATGGAAGGGGGGAAGGGGTGAGAGAGAGATGGAAGGGGGGAAGGGGTGAGAGAGAGATGGAAGGGGGGAAGGGGTGAGAGAGAGATGGAAGGGGTGAGAGAGAGGGGGAAGGGGTGAGAGAGAGGGGAAGGGGTGAGAGAGAGGGGGAAGGGGTGAGAGAGAGATGGAAGGGGTGAGAGAGAGATGGAAGGGGTGAGAGAGAGATGGAAGGGGTGAGAGAGAGATGGAAGGGGTGAGAGAGAGATGGAAGGGGTGAGAGAGAGATGGAAGGGGTGTGAGAGAGATGGAAGGGGTGAGAGAGAGATGGAAGGGGTGAGAGAGAGATGGAAGGGGTGAGAGAGAGATGGAAGGGGTGAGAGAGAGGGGGAAGGGGTGAGAGAGAGGGGGAAGGGGTGAGAGAGAGGGGGAAGGGGTGAGAGAGAGGGGGAAGGGGTGAGAGAGAGGGGGAAGGGGTGAGAGAGAGGGGGAAGGGGTGAGAGAGAGATGGAAGGGGTGAGAGAGAGATGGAAGGGGTGAGAGAGAGATGGAAGGGGTGAGAGAGAGATGGAAGGGGTGAGAGAGAGATGGAAGGGGTGAGAGAGAGATGGAAGGGGTGAGAGAGAGATGGAAGGGGTGAGAGAGAGATGGAAGGGGTGAGAGAGAGATGGAAGGGGTGAGAGAGAGATGGAAGGGGTGAGAGAGAGATGGAAGGGGTGAGAGAGAGATGGAAGGGGTGAGAGAGAGATGGAAGGGGTGAGAGAGAGATGGAAGGGGTGAGAGAGAGATGGAAGGGGTGAGAGAGAGATGGAAGGGGGGAGAGAGAGATGGAAGGGGGGAGAGAGAGATGGAAGGGGGGAGAGAGAGATGGAAGGGGGGAGAGAGAGAGAGAGAGATGGAAGGGGGGAGAGAGAGAGAGAGAGATGGAAGGGGGAGAGAGAGAGAGAGAGATGGAAGGGGGGAGAGAGAGAGAGAGATGGAAGGGGGGAGAGAGAGAGAGAGATGGAAGGGGGAGAGAGAGAGAGAGAGAGATGGAAGGGGGGAGAGAGAGAGAGAGAGATGGAAGGGGGGAGAGAGAGAGAGAGAGATGGAAGGGGGGAGAGAGAGAGAGAGAGATGGAAGGGGGGAGAGAGAGAGAGAGATGGAAGGGGGGAGAGAGAGAGAGAGATGGAAGGGGGGAGAGAGAGAGAGAGATGAAGGGGGGAGAGAGAGAGAGAGATGGAAGGGGGGAGAGAGAGAGAGAGATGGAAGGGGGAGAGAGAGAGAGAGAGAGATGGAAGGGGGAGAGAGAGAGAGAGATGGAAGGGGGAGAGAGAGAGAGAGATGGAAGGGGGGAGAGAGAGAGAGAGATGGAAGGGGGGAGAGAGAGAGAGAGATGGAAGGGGGGAGAGAGAGAGAGAGATGGAAGGGGGGAGAGAGAGAGAGAGATGGAAGGGGGAGAGAGAGAGAGAGATGGAAGGGGGGAGAGAGAGAGAGAGATGGAAGGGGGGAGAGAGAGAGAGAGATGGAAGGGGGAGAGAGAGAGAGAGATGGAAGGGGGGAGAGAGAGAGAGAGATGGAAGGGGGGAGAGAGAGAGAGAGATGGAAGGGGGGAGAGAGAGAGAGAGATGGAAGGGGGGAGAGAGAGAGAGAGATGGAAGGGGGAGAGAGAGAGAGAGATGGAAGGGGGGAGAGAGAGAGAGAGATGGAAGGGGGAGAGAGAGAGAGAGATGGAAGGGGGGAGAGAGAGAGAGAGATGGAAGGGGGGAGAGAGAGAGAGAGATGGAAGGGGGGAGAGAGAGAGAGAGATGGAAGGGGGGAGAGAGAGAGAGAGATGGAAGGGGGGAGAGAGAGAGAGAGATGGAAGGGGGGAGAGAGAGAGAGAGATGGAAGGGGGGAGAGAGAGAGAGAGGATGGAGGGGGGAGAGAGAGAGAGAGATGGAAGGGGGGGGTGAGAGAGAGAGAGAGAGATGGAAGGGGGGGGGGAGAGAGAGAGAGAGATGGAAGGGGGGGGGGGAGGAGAGAGAGAGATGGAAGGGGGGGGGAGAGAGAGAGAGAGATGGAAGGGGGGGGGGAGAGAGAGAGAGAGATGGAAGGGGGGGGAGAGAGAGAGAGAGATGGAAGGGGGGGGAGAGAGAGAGAGAGATGGAAGGGGGGGAGAGAGAGAGAGAGAGAGATGGAAGGGGGGAGAGAGAGAGAGAGAGATGGAAGGGGGGAGAGAGAGAGAGAGAGAGATGGAAGGGGGGAGAGAGAGAGAGAGAGATGGAAGGGGAGAGAGAGAGAGAGAGAGATGGAAGGGGGGAGAGAGAGAGAGAGAGATGGAAGGGGGGAGAGAGAGAGAGAGAGATGGAAGGGGGGAGAGAGAGAGAGAGAGATGGAAGGGGGGAGAGAGAGAGAGAGAGAGATGGAAGGGGGGAGAGAGAGAGAGAGAGATGGAAGGGGGGAGAGAGAGAGAGAGAGAGATGGAAGGGGGGAGAGAGAGAGAGAGATGGAAGGGGGGAGAGGAGAGAGAGAGATGGAAGGGGGGAGAGAGAGAGAGAGATGGATGGGGGGAGAGAGAGAGAGAGAGATGGAAGGGGGAGAGAGAGAGAGAGATGGAAGGGGGGAGAGAGAGAGAGAGATGGAGGTGGAGATGAGAGAGAGAGATGGAGGGGGGGGATGAGAGAGAGTGGAGAGGGGGGGAGAGAGAGAGAGAGTTGGAGGGGGGGAGAGAGAGAGAGATGGAGGGGGGGGGGGGGAGAGAGTGAGAGATGGAGGGGGGGGGGTGAGAGAGAGAGATGGAGGGGGGGGGGAGAGAGAGAGAGAGATGGAGGGGGGGGGGGAGAGTGAGAGAGAGATGGAGGGGGGGGGAGAGTGTGAGAGATGGAGGGGGGGGGGAGTGTGAGAGAGTTGGAGGGGGGGGAGAGAGAGAGAGAGAGAAGAGAGAGAGAGATGGAGGGGGGGGGGGGGAGAGAGAGAGATGGAGGGGGGGAGAGAGAGAGAGAGAGAGAGATGGAGGGGGGGGGGAGAGAGTGAGAGAGAGAGGAGAGAGAGAGATGGAGGGGGGGGGGGAAGAGAGAGAGAGAGATGGAGGGGGGGGGAGAGAGAGAGAGAGAGAGAGATGGAGGGGGGGGGGAGAGATGAGAGAGATGGAGGGGGGGGGGAAGAGAGAGAGAGAGATGGAGGGGGGGGAGAGAGAGAGATGAGGGGGGGAGAGAGAGAGAGATGGAGGGGGGGGGAGAGAGAGGAGAGAGAGATGGAGGGGGGAGAGAGAGAGAGAGAGAGAGAGAGAGATGGGAGGGGGGGGGAGAGAGAGAGAGAGAGATGGAGGGGGGGGGGAGAGAGAGGAGATGGAGGGGAGGGGGGGAGAGAGAGAGATGGAGGGGGGGGGGATGAGAGAGAGATGGAGGGGGGGGGGGAGAGAGATGGAGATGGATGGGGGGGGGGGGAGAGAGAGAGATGGAGGGGGGGGGAGAGAGAGAGATGGAGGGGGGGGGGGAGAGAGAGAGATGGAGGGGGGGGGGAGAGAGAGAGATGGAGGGGGGGGGGGAGAGAGAGAGATGGAGGGGGGGGGAGAGAGAGAGATGGAGGGGGGGGGGAGAGAGAGAGATGGAGGGGGGGGGAGAGAGAGAGATGGAGGGGGGGGGAGAGAGAGAGATGGAGGGGGGGGGGAGAGAGAGAGATGGAGGGGGGGGGGAGAGAGAGATGGAGGAGGGGGGGGAGAGAGAGAGAGAGAGATGGAGGGGGGGGGAGAGAGAGAGAGGAGGAGAGAGAGATGGAGGGGGGGGAGAGAGAGAGAGAGAGAGAGATGGAGGGGGGGGGTGAGAGAGAGAGATGGAGGGGGGGAGTGAGAGAGAGAGATGGAGGGGGGGGGAGAGAGAGAGAGAGAGATGGAGGGGGGGGAGAGAGAGAGAGAGAGAGAGAGAGAGAGATGGAGGGGGGAGAGAGAGAGAGAGAGAGAGAGATGGAGGGGGGGGATGAGAGAGAGAGAGATGGAGGGGGGGAGAGAGAGAGAGAGAGATGGAGGGGGGGGAGAGAGAGAGAGAGAGATGGAGGGGGGGAGATGAGAGAGAGAGAGAGAGATGGAGGGGGGGGAGAGAGAGAGAGAGAGATGGAGGGGGGAGAGAGAGAGAGAGAGAGAGAGATGGAGGGGGGGAGAGAGAGAGAGAGAGAGAGAGATGGAGGGGGGGAGAGAGAGAGAGTGAGAGATGGAGGGGGGGGGAGAGAGAGAGAGATGGAGGGGGGGAGAGAGAGAGAGAGAGATGGAGGGGGGGGGGAGAGATGGAGGGGGGGGAGAGAGAGAGAGAGAGATGGAGGGGGGGGGAGAGATGGGGGTGGGAGAGAGAGGAGAGGATGGAGGGGGGGGGGGGGGAGTGATGGGGGGGGGGAGGAGAGAGTGAGAGAGAGAGAGAGAGATGGAGATGGAGGGGGGGGAGGAGAGAGAGAGAGAGATGGAGGGGGGCGGGGAGAGAGAGAGAGAGAGATGGAGGGGGGGGAGAGAGAGAGAGAGAGATGGAGGGGGGGGGGAGAGAGAGAGAGATGGAGGGGGGGGGAGATGAGAGAGAGATGGAGGGGGGGGGGAGAGAGAGAGAGATGGAGGGGGGGGGGAGAGAGAGAGAGTGGAGGGGGGGGAGAGAGAGAGAGATGGAGGGGGGGGGAGAGAGAGAGAGATGGAGGGGGGGGAGTGAGAGAGAGAGGTGGTGGGGGGGGAGAGAGAGAGAGAGATGGAGGGGGGGGGGAGATGAGAGTGAGATGGTGGGGGGGGGGGTGAGTGAGAGAGATGGAGGGGGGGGGGGTGAGAGTGTGTTGGAGGGGGGGGGTGAGAGTGAGTTGGGGGGGGGGGAGTGAGTGTGAGGGTGGGGGGGGGAGAGAGGTGTTGGTGGGGGGGGGAGTGAGTGAGTGGAGGGGGGGGGGAGAGAGAGTGTGGAGGGGGGGGGAGGTGAGAGAGAGTGGAGGGGGGGGTGAGTGTGAGTGTGGTGGGTGGGGGTGGAGGAGAGAGTGTGTGTGGTGTGTGTGTGAGGGGGGGGGGGGGTGTGTGTGTGTGTTGTGTCTGGTGGGGGGGGGGGGGAGAGAGAGAGTGAGGGGGGGGGGGGGAGAGAGAGTGATGGAGGGGGGGGGGGTAGTGAGAGAGGGAGGGGGGGGGTGTGGTGGTGTGTGGGTGGGGGGGGGGGGAGAGAGTGAGTGTGATGGCTGGGGGGAGGGTGAGGTGTGTGTGTGTGTGGGTGGGGGGTGTGAGTGTGAGTGTGT